>NC_083753.1:1915000-2125000 GCF_033458585.1 Syngnathus typhle
ACAAAAATACTATTTTGAAACACTACTATGGCTGCTGCTTATTCTGGCTGTGTTGCTTGTGACTATTATGAGCTTTAGTAGGAATGCACGCTAGGTGACCTGCGTCAAAGGGCTCTAAACCCGTCGTCACAGGCAGTGTTTAGAAAGACATGTTAAAGTATGTTATTAAAACTTTAAAAAGGCTTTCTGTGAACGGTCTTTCTTTGTAAAAAGACACGTGTGCACGTGCGGCTTATAGTTTGGTGCGGCTTATATAAGAAAAAAACTAAAATATCCCTCAATTTTAGCTGGTGCGGCTTATAGTCCGGTGCGGCTTATAGTCGGGAATTTACGGTAGTTCAATAGTTCAGAGGATAAGGAATGTTTGACATTTCCATACAAACGACGTGTCATATATCTTGGAAAGAATAATCAGGTGCCCTTCCACTGAATTGACAGGCAATCAGGATCGGGTGGTTACCACCTTCAAGGCAATTTAAGGTGAGTAGAGGTCGCTCAAGGAGGTGACGCTGAGTGCTTGGGAGAGTTCCGTAACACTTGTGTTCCTCCCGGCGCGGAACGCCACTGTCCTGTTCCTGGACAGCATCAAGAAGCCGTTGGTGCTAAAGCGTCCGGGAATGCCGCCCACATCGAGCCACACGAAAGGAGCCACGGTGCTCGCCTGGAGATCCACCACCAATCCCGTTTCGTCCTCGCGAACTTTAGCCTGCAAGGAGTTCAAGTGTTTTCAACAGTGTTTTCAACAGCGTTTCCAACTTTACTTCGAGAACAACAAACCACAGCTGCCCAGGCTTTCAAATTGTGTTTGTGGGTTTTAAGCTAACTAAACAAAGAAGTTACTCTAAAAATAATTTGGGGTTTCCAAGAAGGAATTTTGGATCTGTAATTGTCTCTAGAAGGAATTCTGAAACTAAAGTGTCTCACTGTGATGTTTGGTGGTTGAAGGCCCAGGGCATCTTTGGGCGAGCACAGGAAGTGGTGGTTGGCGGGACCGTGTTGGGTGCCGTCGCCCTCCTCCAGGCGAAAGGCCAGCAGACAGCTGAAGCGGCTGCAGCGTCCACATCGGGCCAGTAGGACAGCGACGCGCCCTTTAAAAACCGCAACGGCGCTTCCTCCCGGGACCGCCACAAGATCAGATTTCAGCGTGCAAAGCGGCTCAGGGGTGCGCCATGCGTAGACTGACACCTGGTGGACGGCGCGATTACAATAGTTTGGATTGTTCAGGATGCTTAGTTTGTGCTTCGTTTTAGTTTTTAAAGCAGGCTTATTAGTATTTTGCATCAGGTCCTACCACAGCTCTGAGTTTGAGGTCTTGGCTCAGGTCAGAAACGGCATAGATGAGCAACGTGTCGTCGTCCTCGAAGGCAACGGGCAGGACGTCGGCGAAGAAGTCGGCGGCCAAATAATGCAACATCTTCCACTTGCCGCCGAATTCTGTCGGGTAACGGGAACTGACAGAGGCTGCGACAGCAAACGGCAGCGTTTCGGGCCCACTTACCGATGGATGACCAGGAGGGCGCCTGCCAAATATCGTTGAGTTGCCAGTAGAGTGCACCCATGGTGTTTCCGAGGCCCCCAACCAGCTCACTGCGGCTGCGCCGGTAGAATTCTGTCTGAGTCTTCACGCACTGAGCCTGCATCACCTGGAAACAAATCATGCACAGAGCGTTACAGTCTGCTTGCATTGGGGTCGCAGACGCTTGTTGTCACCTGTGTGAGGTAGAGCGTATGCGTGAAGTTGGCGAGCGGGTCACTGGAGTTGGGCAGGTGGAAGTGAAGGGCCGCCTGCTTCAGCATCTGCTGGTTTCCATCCTGGTGGTGCTGACGGTGGCGAGCAAAACGGCTGCTCAAGCTCCAGTCCTCCGCAAGAGACACCTGCAATGTTGAGTCCAACTTTGGTGAACACCTTTGCTTTTTTCTTCCACATAATTTGACGTTACACTCTAAAATTGATCAGTTGATATTCAGCTAATTTAAAATCAGAAATGTATACATTCGATTGTCCCCTGGAAGCAAAGGTGACACTTACCGGCTGCAGCGTGGAGAGCGACGGCCACGACTGGAAGCCGTACTCGGAGGCGAAGCGCGCACGGGGGAAGGCGCGCCAGTTCCAACAGTCGTCCAGGTAGCTATAGAAGTGCGTGTCACCGTAGCGCGGGTCGTACGGATCGCTGGCCACGTACCCTTCCCGCTCCGACTCGGCGCCGTTTGTGGGACTGGAAACCAGGAACGGCCGACTGGGATCCTCCTGTGGGACACCGGTTTGAGAAACGTCGTGGAAAGTATGATATCGTAAAAAGGAGGTGGACCTGTTTCACGACTGCCATGATGTTATCCACGTAGAGCGTGACGTAGTCTTTGAAGTAGACGGGCCGCTTCCAGATAGGAATGTGGAACCAGTCAGTGGCCAGCGCCGCTTCGTTCTCGTTGTTGGCGCTCCACACGATGACGGACGGGTGAGATTTCAGACGCCAGATCTGGGGAAAAACAAAACAGACAAGATAAGAAAAGAGGATTCCTACAAGACGCGAAACTCGCAGAAGAACGGAGGAGCTTATGTGGCGCCACCTGTTGGTAGACCTCTTCCCTCACGCTGCGCACAAAGTCATCCTCGGTGGGGTACATGGCGCAAGCGAACATGAAATCCTGCCACACCTGAAGGCAAACATGCAAACATGACAACAACATGGTGCGAGCGAGGAGGGCAGAGAAATTCTCGGCTGCGCTCACCATGAGACCAATTTCATCGCAGGCCTCGTAGAAGGCGTCTTGCTCGTAAACGCCGCCGCCCCAAACGCGAAGAACGTTCATGTTGGCCTCGGCTGCCGATCGCAGCAAGTCTTCCAAGCTGACAAGGAGGCAAAGCGCTCAACGCAAGTATCTCTTCAGAACTTTAACGCGACGAGTCGACTACAATAAATATGCCACAGGACAGGAATTTAAGACGGCAAAATTTGGAGCTCGTTGGGAAAAGTGACTTTGGAATGAAAAGACGTACACATGAGGCGTGACTCTATCTTGGAAAGAGTGTGCTGGGATCCAGTTGGAGCCTTTGAGGAAAATTGGCTTCCCATTGATGCGAAAGTAAAAAGTCAGACCCGACGAGCCGGCGATGGACTCCTGGACCAGCTCCACTCTGCGGAAGTAAACCTTCAACACACAGCGAGGGCTTTAAATGACTCTCTTGGATGCCGTCTTCTTTGATTACTTCCGTTTTTGTTCCCCGGGGAGGCAACAAAGGATTGACAAAAAAAATGCATATTTGTGAATGATTTTTAAAGAATATTTTCAATTCGACAGGGGGAAAGAAAACAACAAAGAGGAAGGCACACTAACCCATCAAGATTGTTTGAGGCAATCATCTAACGAGATTTTCTAAGTGTAGCAGGGTGGCTCTCTCTAGTGGTACATGAAAGTATGACATGTAAATGTTCAAAGTAAAATAAAAATGGGATAAACCACAAACGAGTGTTTTCCAAAAAACAGGAGTTGCCCCCCAAAACTGTTCTTTGTCATATTCTTACATTGTTTTTGTCTAATATAATGTAACAGGGCAGCTCGGTGGGGCACTGGCTAGCACGTCCGCCTCACAGTTAGGTTGGTGCGGGTTCGATTCCACCTCCGGTCCTCTCTGTGTGGAGTTTGCATGTTCTCCCCGTGTCCGCGTGGGTTTTCTCCGGGCACTCTAGTTTCCTTCCACATCCCCAAAAACATGCTTGGTAGGCCGATTGAGCACCCCAAATTGCCCCTAGGTGTGAGTGCGGATGGTTGTTCATCTCTGTGTGCCCTGCGATTGGCTGGCAACCAGTTCAGGGTGTCCCCCGCCGATGACGGCTGGGATAGGCCGTGGGGGCAAAGCGGTACAGAAAATGGATGGATGGATAAAGTAACATTGACATATTTTTGTTTTTTTAAAATATTTTTGTCAGAATAATATTTCCATGTGTGTACTTTTAATGTCATATTTTGGCCGCATGCAATAACAGGAAGTGAGCTCCTACCTTTGATTCCGCCTGGAGTAGCGCAAACCCATCCAGCAAACGCGCCGTGACCAGGAGGCGATAAGATGTTTGTTGGCCGTGACCATTGGGCCACCACAGCTTCACGTTGCTGCTCTGAAAACAAAATGTTGATCATGTCTTTCCTCACGTACGTACGCATTCGCACAGTCGCATACCGCGTTGACGTGGAGGGTGAAGGTGTAGGTGAAGCCTGGACCCTGGCGGATGTTTGTCAGGAAGGTAACACTGGAGAGCAGCTCGTGCAAGTCCAGCGTGATTTGGGCCGAGGTGGGCACTAGCGCGTCCACGAGCATGTCCACCTGCAGCGACCACGACGAGCGGACGATGTCTACCACACAAAAACATTCAAACTTCTTCAGAGCTGTGTTTATAATATTTTTGTCCAACAATTTGGGGTATTCTGTTTGAATTTTATACATACATATATATACATAATATATAATATATAGATAGAAAATACACACACACACATATATATATATATATACATATTAGGGGTGTAACGATTCATCGATACACATCGATTAATCGATATAATGCTCTACGATTTATTGGCATCGATGCTAAACGTAAACATCGATTTATATCGCCGTGTTTGACCTCGGACATTAGAAGCGACTTTATTTTGAAATCCAGTTCATTGTTGCTTGCTTCCTCTTTCCGGGAGCAGGGAGCAGTTCGCGGCGTTGCTGCACGTGAAAGGGGAGTCGACAACTAGTACGCGGCTCCTGGGCTGGTGCTATGGCTAGTGTCCAAAAAGACGAGGAAATGTGCTCCCCTTTAGGCTTCAAGTCATTCGTTTGGAAGCACTTTGGATTCCAAAGAAAAGATGGCTCAACGGACAAGACACGTGCAGTTTGTAAATCCTGCCATGCGGTGATCAAATATTCAGGGAGCACAAATCTCGCCGCACATTTAAAGAAAAAACACGACATCAAAGTTCAGTGTTAAAATAAGCACTTTGTATACTACAATACTCTTGTAATTTCCTAAATAAAGAGTTTGCAGTACCTTGTTGATTTTGCGTATGAATTGTTATAAATCAGGATATTGTTCTATATTTTTTATTAAAAAAAAAATAAAAAATCGATCGGAGAGCACTATATCGCGATATATCGTGAATGAATCGCAGCAGGCTTTAAGATATCGGCAAATATCGTATCGTAGTTCTTTGTATCGATGTGAAATTGTATCGTGACAAAACCCGCGATTTACACCCCTAATACATATATATATATATATATATATATATATATATATATATATATATATATATATATATATATATATATATATATATATATATATATATATATACCGTTTTTTTCCCGTGTATAATGCACAAAATTTAACTAATTTATTGTCCTAAAATCTGGGGTGCGCATCATACATGGGTACACAAAAAAAATAAAAATGTTTTTTTTAATTTTTTTTTTTATCCGGATATGATACGGAGGCCGCCATTACAGATGCGCTTTCTTCTCTGCTGTTCACTTCAAACACGCTCCATACGAACACAATGCTTTCGTATCAGACGCTTGCTCGATCACCTGCTCGTTTGCTGTCACAATGTCCCCTACACAAATCCGAAACATTTCTTCGCTATCGAGTTTGCTAGTGCATGCGTAGTGATACTGACCGGCAGAATAACATCCGGTTGTTCCCAAAGATGATCTTTTTTCTGAAATAATTTTACGTTTACGGACTTAAGTAGGAGTCAAAATTTGGGTGCGTATTATACATGGGTACAGGCTTTTTTCCAGCATCAACATACCATTTTTAGGGTGCGTATTATACATGGAAAAAAAACGGTGTGTGTGTGTGTGTGTGTGTATATATATATATATTAGAGATGCACCGATCCGACTTTTTCAGTTTCGATACCGATACCGATGCCGTGGCTTTGCGTATCGGTCGATACCCGATACCGATCCGATATTATGGTTGACTTAACAAGGTACATAACTCTACATGTGGAACAGAAAAGACCAAAGGCAATGGCATCAGGCAGACTACACAGTTATTTGCTCTAAATTAGGGGTGTCCAAACTAACGGTCCAGTTTTTATTGGCCCGCAGCAAATTCTGAAAACATAATTGAATATGGCCCGCACAAGAAGCTTGAGCTCAGCTTCTCAGTTTCCACACTAGATGGAGCCCGCCACACAAAGCGTTTGACGTCCCATTAACACCCCCCGGAAGAGAAGCGAACACGCAGCGTTTGACATCCGGGGAACCGTCGCCACTCGGACAAGTTGTGCGTCAGCCCTCGGTGACACTTAGAAAATATTCGCAAAATTTTATCGGACCTCCAGGACCGCTTTTTCACCCTCGCTGTCCGACCGGGGAACCGTCGTAGCTCGGACAGCTTGTGTGCCAGCATCCGCTGGCGCCACGAACGGCGAAAAATCAGCCTCTCCCTGCCGCACAAGCTGTCCGAATTGCGACGGTTCTCCTTTCGGGGCCGATTTTTTTTTTTTAATGGGCCATTATGATGGCGGAATGTTTATGAGCGCTCAGATTGCGGCGTAGACTTTATCACCTCCAATGCAACACCTTTCAGAATATCAAATAAGGTCATGGAGGCGATTCTTTCTGCTTTCTATTTGCTTCAGTGATGCACTTGAGTGAGTGAGAGAGCGAGAGGGAGCGAGAGGTGTTAAGGGCCAACAAGTAGCAGATGCAACAAATTACAGCCAGCATTGTTTCATTTCAGAATATTTTCTAAGTGCCAGCGTGGGCTGCCGCACAACTTGTCCGAGTGGCGACGGTTCCCCGGTCGGCCACGAATGGCGAAAATTCGGCCTCTCCACCACGGAGGTCGGTGAGAATTTCAGAATATTTTCTAAGTGACAGCGTATATATATATATATATATATATATATATATATATATATATATATATATATATATATACACACATATATATATATACGTATATATATATATACACATATATACTATATATATGTATATATGTTTTTATAAACATTGTAAACAAGTTTTGCATCGTTCAGAATTTTTGTTGCAATTTTTGACAATATTTGTATATTTTTTACAATATGTTCATACCGTAGAGAGGAAGAGCGGCCAAGTGAACGAGGCGCAGCAGGTCAAAGGCCTCCAGGCGGACGCCTTTCCATAACCCGGCGCCAGGGAAGGACGGACCCCAGTCCCAACTGAACGAACTCTGGGCCTGAGCCACAAACACACGCAGGAAGCAAAGCACTGGCTTCACTACACATTCGTTCCAGATTACTGTGGTGCCTTGAAACGCGAGTTGAATTTATTTCATGACCGGCAAATCTGATACCCATTGAAATACACTGGAATTATATTTTTTTTTTTAACAAAAAATCCTTCAACCCTGGACAATAGCATACAAAGAAATGAACGGTCGCTGCTAGTAGAACTAACTATTTGATTTAAAAACTAAACCCAATAAAATATTAACTAAAAAACACATGCTTTAAAGAAAATTAAATTAAGCCAGAAAATATAAACCCAGGCAATTTTAATCCTGGTTGGGACTCACTTTCCTGATGAAATTGACGTGACATTGTCCTTTCTGGACGTCGGGCGGACACTCGGGAGGAACGCTGTATGCAGTGTGAGCGTTCCTTTTCTGGGCGGCGAACACAACAGAAGACAGGATGTGAACCGTCAACGTGTTGTCCGCGGCCTTCAGCAGTCCTTGGACGGGAAAGACCTGCGGGAGAAAAAGGCGTTGAAAGAGTTGCGGAAAGGACGGACAGACGGGCAGACAGGATGAACGCACATATGGGCAGAACATGTTGTCCGTGCTGCCCACCAACACACCGTTGAGCCAAACGGACGCCGCTGTGTCCACGCCGTCCAATATCAGAAGCACTTGCCGCTTGGACCTGTTTACGAGGGCACAGTTACAAAGATGGCTCTGTAAAAAAATTATAGACCGTGATTTCCATGTGTAATGCGCAAAATTTAACGAATTAATTGTCCTAAAATTTGGGGTGCGCATTATGCATGGGTGGGTATAACAATTTTTGAAGAAAATCTCCTTCGAAATAAAACTTGAAATCATCTTTCTTCTTGTTTGTTGTCAATCGCGCATCGCATTCAGCCATCCTGCCCAACACACTTAGTAAAATTCATAATTGACGACACATTGTTTGATGCGATGGTGCAATCCTTGATGGTATGTATTGTCAAATATTGTTTGTTTTTTAATCTCCATCGCAAACCGGATATCATACGGACACCGCCATTACAGATGCACAGAACGGATGCGCAAGACACATCAGCTATATAAAGAGCAAGAGTTCAGTTCTCTATCTAAATGCGTATTACAGTTAATATTTTATTTCACAACACTTTGCCTTGTTCCTTTCTTCTCTGCTGTTCACTTCAAACACGCTCCATACGAACACAATGCTCTCGTATCAGACGCTTGCTCGATCACCTGCTCGTTTGCTGTCACAATGTACCCTACACAAATCCGAAACATTTGTTGCGGCTCCAAGTCACGACGAGGGGCAAGTTTTGGTTTCCAAGGGTGTTTATATTCCTCTTCAACTTCTCTCCCATACAGAGCCGCCATTTTCACATGTCCGCACGTCACTTTCCTCTCTTTTCATTTTAACCTAACTGATCGCGGTGGTGCCTTTCTGGGCAGTCTTGAGAAATCAACGCCAACAAAAAAAATACATCCAGCCTAGTTAAGAAATCACCAGAAAGATCACCATGACAAAGATAATAAATAACTAGAACATCACTCAAATATTGGTGATCCCGTTGAGAGTCTCACATATTTCTTCGCTATCAAGTTTGCTACCGAATGCGCAGTGATACTGACCGGCAGAATAACATCCGGTTGTTCCCATAGATGATCTTTTTTCGGAAATAATTTTACGTTTACGGACTCAAGAGTCAAAATTTGGGTGCGTGTTATACATGGGAAATTACGGTACATATTTTATAAAATTTACTTTTTGATGTCTTGTAGTAGTTATTTGTCTGTAATGCCTACAATGCAGTGCAAGTAGGAAGTTTTAGGCCAATCTGTGAATGGTGTTTTTCTCTGCTGACCTGAGCTCTTTTGACACCACGAAGGTGGTGGCGTATGTCCAATTGTCCAAAGAGATCCACTCATAGAGTAGGTCATTGAAGCGGAAGTAAGGGTCCTGCAAGATGCAGCAAAGGTTTAAAGAGTAAAATACAAGAAAAAAAAAAAACAAGGCTAAATAAAAGGTATGGATCACACCAATCCAAGTGAATTTTTGGGATTTTTTTAAAGAAATTTACATTCGAGGCAGGTCTCGTGCAAGTAAAACAGCAAAATAAACAACAATGAAACAAGGAGCGACAAGGGGAATAAATTGTAAAAAAAAAAAAAAAAAAGTAATAAAACAAACTCAAATAGTAAATAATAAAACGGACAATAAACGAATGCCTAGGTAAGTAAGGAAAATATTTAAAATAATCACTAACAAGCTAATACATAGAATCAAAATTGATCAAATAAAAAAGGAAAGGAAAATACGGTAAGCTAAAAAAAAAAAAAAAAAGGGAAAAACGTTAAAATTGCGCTGTCTTTCTCGGGTGAGCTCGAGTTACGGTTGACAAAAACATGCCAAATAAAACACTCGTGACTTTTGATTATGATTGTAAATATTATTTTAAGGGGACCTGTATGAAGCCTCGCTCCTGCAGCGCCGTATGGACGCAGCCTGGCACCCGAGCGGTCAGAGAAATTGATTTGTTGGAGTTCCACAAATTCCACTCCCCGTCCAGACTTTGGACAAGAGGAGAAATACCATCATGACTCCAAATCTCCCAAACTCCAAACGATAAAAGAAAGAAGACTAAAACGCGTGCATTCATCTTCGCTCAGCAGCATTCGTTATTAAGTCATGTTACTTCCGGGTTTTGGTCACATGACCGGATTTTAGGCAAGGGGAAGGGGCTTGTGAGACGATTGTTAAGACTGCGGCGCTAATTTGTTTTAAATAAAGGCCAGATTTGAGGAAAATCTAGTACTTCGCACTAAATTAAAACAAACTGTTTTATCAAAAGTTCCAGTGTGCTTTAATTAGTACTTTTGACGAAATTTGGAACTGGCAAAATGAAGGGTAAACAAGAGAAAATCTACAAGACTATAAAATATACCGAATATAAAATTTTGTTGGAATTTTGATTGACTATTTTAACCAGGGGTGTCAAACTCATTTTTGTCACAGGCCGCATCGTAGTCAGTTTCCTTCGGAGGGCCATTATGACCATCAATAAAATGTATACGTTTGAAACCGGAGACTAGTAAAAACTGAATATTTTCAAAAGATCAATCGTAACAAAAATTGCTAGCAATATCTGTATTGAAGACAATTTGTAACTTTAGTATTGACAGATTAAGTGGATGCACAATTTGTCTTTAGGGGCCACATTAAATGATGTAGCGGCCGTAGCCAGGCCTTGACTTTGACATACGATTATAACAAACAAACAAAAGAGACCAACATTCACATACTTAAGGTTGAAGTAACTTTATTGAAGGGGAAACTAAAAACAGCCGTGAGTTGTTCAACCGCCAGCTTCGCATTATACATACTTGTGGGGGTTGGGGAGGGAGGGGGCGTACATGAAGACAGTTCGTGTGGGGCATAAGCCAAAAATTCATCTGGTGGCTTCTAGAGCTCGGAGGAGAGAAAAATAAAATAAAAGCCTCAAGAGGGGGAACCAAATTCATGTGTTGTATATAGTAGCCTACGTTTTATTTTTTTTATAATTAACATGCATAAAATACAACATATTTAATATTTTGTCTCTGGACTGCAGTGCTTTTCTTTCTGTACACGCTTGTTGCCGCAGCTCACCGCTTGCTTCCTATGCTAAAAGGCCCACGCGGTCATCTGCTCACAGTAAGTCACTTTCTCCCTTTGTCTTTTGCCAAATCGATGGAGTTAACTAATTTGATTTTGTGTGCGCACGCATGTATGTGTTGGCTAATCATGCATGGCCAAACAGGGTGTGTGTTTGAAACCGGAGAGAAAATAAAAATCCTGGAAAATTTGTCGTCACGCATCCTGAGAGAAAAACACGACCTTCTTATTCGCGCACAGATGAGAAAACCAAAGAGGGGGTGTAAAATGCTCTGGATTAAACAAAAAAATATATATAAGTGGAAAAAAGCCCAACTTTTTTTTTTCAGTCTGACCCAAAGAAATGCGCCCCCGCCCCTCCTGCCACCAGACCATTTTTTCCTCCATCACATTGCATATTTTTGCGTCCATTCTTTCGCCATTTTGGTGTACCTGCAAGGAGAAGATGTTCATGAGCAACATTAGCATGTAGTCTGCAGATACGCAAACACAAGACCACACTTTCATTTGAAAAAAAAAAAAAAAAAAAAGAGAGTCCGAGAAGGCAATGACTACAGATTTACATGTGCAACCTGAAAACTTTTGTTCAAACTGAATTGACATTCACTTCATTTGTAATCTTTATTATTTTTGTCTGGTTGGGCATAGTACCCAGTCCCAATGCCTCACTGGCTTGGGAGCGCAGATTACTAACCGCTGAGTTAAAGGTCCAGAGAACTACTCAGTCTTGAATCATCATGTACACGTTTATTCAAGTGTGAGCAGCAGTACGAATTGTGGCCTACAGCAGTAACGTAATTAAGGGATAAAATAGGAGACACTTCCGTTCCAATTTGATGAATTTTCTTTTCACAAATCTCTTTTTAAATTCACCAGCAAATTGGTGCCAGTTTGCAGAAAACGAAAGCAAAATATCTTTCTGGGGTGAAGAATTTTGGCTGCTTCATCTTAGCATCTTCCTACTGTGCACGTCATTCCAATTGTCTTTCGAGCAGGATAAAAATCTGGTTTGTACTTTAAGGCAACCGCGCCGACCGGCTCAGCAAGCTCGGGAAGGTTGGCGAGCGGGCACGTCAAAAACCACAGCGATGACACCGGACAACTTTGGGGCTGAAAACACCGCAGGTTCAAGAGCCCAAAATTGCCTTTTATTTTTTTGGACTTTGTTTTTATGTTGTTGCTCCAGTTCCTTACTTGTTATTATCTGTTTTGTAGATTCGTGCAATCTCTGGCACTAGCGGGTCGTCAGGGTTGGGGTCGCATAGCAGCGAGCAAATGGAGAGAAGAACTGCGCCGACAAAAGTAAATAAAAAGAAAAACAAACTCAGGTGTGACATTCCGAAAGGATCTTAACGCCGAGGAAGTCGAAACGGCGAACGAGCGAGTCACCTTTTGAAATGGTAAGTGCTGGAGACCACTGTGATCTGAGAATGTCCAGACAGATACTGCCATTACTGTTAATATTTGGGTGGTAGATTCTTGTCGTGAACGCGACCTGGAAGACAAATAAACAAGATGTGAGGCACAACGTTGGGCCGTCTTATGCGACTTTTGAGTGTGCTTGCTTGCCTTGGGTGGTTTGAAGGGATAGTCTGTTGGAAAATGAATGGTCAAGAAGAAGACGCCTCCCTGATATGGACTGTCACTCTGAATGGACAATAGAGGAAAAAAAAATACATTCAAACAATTCTCCCCTTACAAATAGAATAAATTAAAAAAAAAATAAACAAAGGGGGAAAGTGATAAAAATGGAATTTGCACTTACAGGGCCCATGATTGTGGCTTGCCAGTGAAACACTGCAGAAAGGACAAATAAGACGATTAGACCTGAAAAGGCGCTCGGAAGTGTCGATTGTTTGATAATGACTTACTGTCGTCGCCCACTGGGCCGGCCGAGCACTGCGCTGGTGGGTCGCGAGCCAGGTCGTGAAGCTCCTGAAATGGGGAGAAATTATTTGATAGCACGACAGTACCTTGAATTTGACGTTTTTCTTTGCTTTGGTTCACGAGGGACCGAAGTGATTTTTCCATTACTGCGCAAAAAAATTGTCTAAACGATTAGCAATTGATTGGTACATTTTGGCCTTTTTGTGATTAAGCAACTTTGACATTTAGGAAGAGCAATACGACACTTTGCTGATTGCAAAATAAATTAGGATTCAGTCACTGGTTTAATTCGTAACTTGTGCAAAAGCCATCATCGGTTTCCAAATAAAAAGCAGAAATTCGCAAATCTCCAATTTTGATTCAACATAGTTCGTGTTCAAGTTTGAACAAGATTTACTATTGAGGCTGGAATTCTGAGAACTGTCAATTTGCTGATCATTAATTCCAGATTAAGCAATTATTTATTGCTTTTTCCCAATGCCTGACATGTATCCAACAAAGAAAGGTATGTCCGCCTGGCGATGTGGTCACGGTGAATAGTATCTACGCATTTTTATGGACGTAGAGTCAGGATTGAATATTTAGCTCAGGAAAGAGTAATGTTTTTTTTGTACACACATGGTGAGCATTATTTCTACTTTTTCAATTATCTGTACTTTTAACTAAGTAGCGAGAGGAATTTTGGCCCTCCGCTTATGCAAACCAGTTTAAAGCAGGACGAGACTGAAGCATCAAACATTTTATTTTTAGGCCTGCTGCGATTTCAAAGTGAGGAGGGTTGTGGGGGCGCACTGCCCCCCCCCCCCCAACTGCCCCACCCGGCCTCCACTGGTAAATACGTATGTAATAAACGCCTGTCATTGTCTGTTATTCGAATAAATAATGGCACTTTAGAAGCCGGCCGGCTGAGCAGCATGTGAACGCGTGACCGACGGGTTTGAGTACATTCACCGACGCATAGCACAGACATGTTTCACCCCCGACGCTTTTGACGTAAAATATGACTCATGGTTTCTGGTCAAACGCCGCCTGTGCATGATTACAAGATATGTGTTGCAAAACGATCTGAATCACACTTCAGAAAGCACAAACACGACGTTATTACTTGCCATGATTGCAATCTTAGCGCGGACATGTGTGTTTATATAAGCCGTGAGCGGTCTCGGGGCCCTCCGGAGTCAGCTAGGCTGCTAACGCCAGCTAGCGTAAAGCACCAATTTCAACTTTCAAACTGGGGTGGTGACCAAGTCACAGTCACTCTGGTGGTTATTTTATTCTTTGAGTAGGAAAAACAACGAGAATGTTTCACGACGTAATCACGATAACAGGAGAACCGGGGGGCTGCCACTAGCCCGGGCTAACGGGCGAGGAGTCAGGGTGTCAATGATACCTTGTTAATCCTTTTCAAAGCCATCCTTGTGTTGGGCTGCTGCTGCGGCGGCTGCTCCGGCTGCTGGTTGTCGATCCGAGCGATGAAGGCCGGCCGTGATATGCCAGGATGCTGGGGCCTCGCTCCGTGAGAACCGACGACGCAAGTGTCGCACGCACACAACACGACGCCCGGGGCCTTGTCGTTACGAGCTAGCACACAGTTAGCCGACGAAGCTAAAAAGGAATTACGTATGCGCCGACGAACAAATTAAAAAAAGAAGCTAGGGGGTAGAAGTGAAGCCGGACCGATTCTCAATCAGCTTATGTTCTTCTTAGCCACCGAAATGTCTCTGTAGTTGTCCCCGTAAATTCCGTATCGTCGTCGGGGTAGGGGTGGTAGGTAAGGGGGGAGGGCGGAGAGAAAGCCGGACCACGAAGCTTCCCGTGTCGATTTGATGCCGTTAGCCAGCTAGCGTCCGTCTGCATGCGAGTGAGCCTTTATGACGACACCCAGGAGGAGGCGGGGCGAGTGGGCGACGTCAAAACAACTGTGGCCCGGATGCAGGCTCTGCGTGCACGCGTACGAACACGCGTGCACGCACACGCTCATAAGTGTTGAACAATTAATCAAATTTCACGTTGATTAAAATGAAATGACACGAAATGAAATGACACTGAAGACTCAAATCATATTTGCTGCAAAAAACAACATTCAGCTTAATTTTGATCTATTTCAGCAGGCTTTTTAATTTTATTTATTTATATTTATTTAATTTTAACATTTCTATATACAGCGTCTGATAGGTTATTTTGTATATTTATCTAAATTTGTTATTAAAATATTATTCCAACGAAATATGCAAATGTTGTGATTGCATTATCTATAGAGGATTTTAAACAAATTATAAATTAAGACATTTAATAAAAATGAATACAAACTGTATAAGTACACTGTTTTATTTGAATAATTCTTGTTTTGCCACAATTATGCAGTTGTGTGTGTTGTTATATTGGTTTCTCTGTATTTTTGAAACGTAGCAACAAGGAAATGTGTTGTTCTCGCCACACCTTGAGGACGTCATCGAAACAATTCACATTTCAATTTGGAAAAAAAAGGCGAAGAAGCCACATTGTGTTGTCCAACTAGATTCCAGGTTCAATCCAGAGTTGAATTCAACAAATCTATTTATGGCTTGAAAGTGAGGTTTCATTCTCATTAAAGCTTGATTAAAAAATCCAGACCTTAATGATATCATAGAAAGTGACCACAGTAAAAAGTATCCTATTGTACAAAATAGTTATTTTGTCCTTCCTACCCTAACCTACCTTCAACCCAGGTTACACATCGAAATTAAATTCAATATTCTTCATATATTTTTGATTGAAAGCCATTTATATTGTATATTTATTTATTGATCCCCAGGGGTGGGGAAATTCAGGCCCCAGCAGTATTCATACCACAGAGTGGGTATACAAAAGACGCACAAATGGCATGAGCGCAACTCAATAGGCTCTCATAAGGCTGCCACACAACGGCGCCACAAAGAAAGCCAGAAAGTGCTCAAGATAAAAGCCATCAAAGCAAAACAAAGCTAAAAGACAAAGGAAAAAAAATAACTGTGGCCAACCAGCACCCCTCAATACAAGAGAACATCCCAAAACACACTAAATAGCTTTCACGGGGTCCATAGACAGGTGTAGGGGCAGTCCAGTTCAACGGCGCCCAATGGACCGTGGTCGTGGACTAATTCATAGAGTATACTTTTTTGATTTTATAAACTTCGTTTCAAAGGATCAAGATTATATCCAGATATTTAATGATTGTGAAACACACCACAGTTGCGAAGCACTCACTATCTTGATTCTATTTTTGGTTTGGCATGTTAGCTTCTAAAATAAACCCAACAACTAAGAGTTCCTTCTTAAGCTTTCAAATAGTTGTTGAATCCACACCATGGTGTCTTGTGGTTTTAACAAATATCAACAGTCACATTTGGTTAAAAAAAAACAACTTCATCACTTAAATTCTTTTTCCACCAATCAACAAAGTCTGTTTGCATGTAGACGGAAGGCCAAAATAAAGGATCAGAAAAATCGACAATGAGGCCACCCAGGAGTCTTTGAGAAAAAAAACATAGAGCACCTTATCCCGTTTGTCCATTCATATGTTAGCATGAAACTGATTTAATGTGACTGGACTGTACGGTTTGTGAAGACAAAAAATAAAGACCAAAAAAAAAAAAACCCATCAAATAAAATCATTCTCGTCTGAATCATCCTCTGCCGAGCCGAAATCGTCTTCCTCTACAGAGTCGACGTCTTCCTCCAAAATGGCCCCGGCGTCGGGCTCCAGTGGTGTCGAAGTATCGGGTTCCCTGCCATGGTGGGTCGGCGGGTGGGCCGGGACCGTCTGGTGGCACATGGGACACGTCCCCTGCACGTGGAGCCACTTGCTCAAGCAGTTGGCATGAAACAAGTGATCGCACGACGTGACCACGGCCGACGTCATCTCCTGTGAACGCACGTGCACAAGTCAACTTCATAGATCAACGTGGATGATTAATAGATAACGAGGCAAATGGGCAGGTGCCAACCATGAAGCAGATGGCGCAGACGTCGTTGTGCCGCCCGAGCTGCTCCGGCGTGGCCCGGGGTAGCGAGTTGATCTTCTTGACGGCCTCCAAGCGAAGCACAAAGCTGCGCCAGCCCGAGCGCGCCCGCAGCCATACGTTGCAGTAAGAGTGGACGACAATTACCGAGGCGCCCGTCCAGCTCCACTCGCCCACCAGCGACTCCCAGACGGCATACGCCACCACGCACAGCGCCACAGCGAACTCCAGCGAGCGGCTCACCGCGTTCACCCAGTAGATGACCTCGTCCAGGTTGTCCACAGGCTCGCTGCGGAATAGCTCCGCCATGAAGAGGGAGTAGATGAACAGCGTGCCTGTTATCTGTGCCGACGAGAGCGTGCAAAATAAGCGCATCGGCGAGCACAGCTGGTCAGAGCAAAAACTGTCATGTGCACCTCAAAAGTCAAGAAATGCCCGAGCAATGGGTGGGAGGAGTCTAAAATGGTCACTTCAAACAGAGAAATTTTTTGATGAACTAAAAATGATCTTAGAAGAGCTAAAATGTTCTGAGCCTACCTGAAGGGAGGTGAGCATGCACCCTGCAACCAAAATGAGGAGCCAGAAGTCCATATGGAAGAATTGCAAAATTTCATATGCCATGAAAACTGGGAAGACCAGCAGAAGAAGACACACGCTGAGCCCACGCAAGTGCTTCCACACACTCCTACAAGGGAATAAAATAAATAAATAACAACAACAACAACAACAATATAAATAAAAAAATACTAATAAATAAATAATAAATAAATGGAGAAGTTTTCTTTAGATAAAAGTTGTGCTTTGCCACCATCTCGCGGCATCTCGCTCTCGAGCAACTATGTCACAGTGAGTTTCGCTCGGACAAAAGTAGTGCGGGCGAGTCGAGGCAAGTACCTGTTTTGCGAGGCGGCCAGAGCGAGGACGAGCGGGTGCGCGATTTCGAGCATGGCCTGCATTGTGGACGTGAGTACGATGAAGAAGATGATGCTGAGCAGGAAGGTCCGCTGCAGCGTGGCCGTCGCCAGCAGGCCCGTCTGCAGGGCCAGCAGCAGCAGCGTCACGCCCTCCGTCACCCCCCTGACAGACAGCAATGCAACTTAGGCTGTCTCCAATAGTCGAGTTTGAAAGCGTGCGCTCACCTGTGCATGACGTTGTGGTTGTTCAGGGCGTCATCGTGGCTCCCCAGGAACCATTTACAGAAGGTGAGCAGACCCAGAGCCAAGTAGGACACCACGAAAGTCAGACCCAACAGGGAGTACGGCGTGGTGCAGCATTCGGAAACACTGCGTACGCGCACGCACAAAATGACTTTCACTATTTGACAATTTGTTTTGCAGGACCACCACATTTTTTATTACCTAAAGTTTGCCTAACTCTGTACTTTTGTTTTAATTCTTACTGAAACATTACCGTTCAATCAGCACATTTTAAGGGCTGGGCATCAATTACTGGTGACTTTTCAGTCTTGGCTTGCTCACCTGGTGAGCAGGAAGAAGAGGAGGCTCTGATGGGCGGCGAACGAGGCGGCAGGAGACATGATGCTGGAGCACAAGTGGACCACAAAGAGGACCACCCAGAAGACGCTAAACAGAAGTGGCACGGCAAACTCAGTCCACAAGGAAATAGCCGCCGCCGGCAGGCGAGAGAACGCCAACACCTGTGCGGGATTCTAATATCAGGTCAGTTGAAAACTGTTTAAAAAAATAAAAGAACCAAAGAAAAAGGTACGAAGATGTGTTTCTCAAGATATGACACCAGAAGGATAAATGAAAGCACCTCCATCTTGAGTGACAAGGCCTTCTTGGTGAGGCGGTAGAGTAACAAGAGCAGGAAGAGTTCGCAGGCGACCTCGCTGAGCGTGACGGCAAAGACGTGGATGGCAGGGAGCAGGTTTGCGGGGGCGCCGCACAGGCGGGCCAGCAGGGGGAGAGCGGGGGTCCAGAAGAGCCACACCTTGCGCGTTTTCATTAGGAAAGCACACAGTGCGCTCACGAGGAGCTGACCTAAACACAAACACACGTCGCTCACTAGATGGCGCTGTCCTACAAGGGAACGTCCATTCAGTGCCACATTATGGCTTATTTGAAAGCCTATAACCTTATCTCGGAGGCAATAGAACTTACTTGTCAATGATCGAATGAATCTATTGAAGGCTTCAGCGTGGAGGTAGGGCGCCCCCTGGTGGTCTGACCGTATCTCATCCAGGATGAATTCCCTGGAAACAACAAATGGAAATGACAACACAAAGGGGCGTGGCCAGCTCATGGCAACAGCAATACAATTCAGTACACACCTAACCCTAATTTGGAAATGACTGATTTGAAGCTTGGGTACTAACTTTGCGATTTGGTGTCCCACAAAGAGTAGCATGGCAGCCAGTACGTGCAGGTAGACACTTACTATATGTCTCAGTGGGAGCAGCAGCAAAACCAGCATCAGCAAGTGACCTACGCACGTACACGCACACAATATCAGAAAATTATTCATATTTGAAAAAGAAAAACTTACAGGAACAGCAACTTTGCAACATGGCTAGATAATACAAAAACACAAAAAATGATGAAAAACAAAAACAGGAGAAGACTACATCAATGTTAGAAAACAAATATCAGTTCATACAGAATATATTGGTGGTAGTTTGAAGAACTCACCAAGGTAGAACGTGTCACAAATGAGCCATCGGTACTTGCTGAACACATGTTCGTTTTTTACTCTGAGTTGCTCCATTAGAGCCACGATGTCATACTTATAAAACAGGTCCAGCACCAGGATGCTCGGCACCCTCAGGGCCACATTGGCAAACACTTCCAGTCGAGGCATGCTTACAAAATAAATAAATAAATAAATAAATAAATCAAAAAAAATATTATACGACGATTATGTTAGTGCGTTTGAGTGTGAGGGTAGGGGTAAAGGTCACATGATCACCATTCCGTTCATCCTGCGATCATCTGAAACAAAAACAAAAACTCGCAATTGATGTATCCTCAAAATAACACCAATACAAAATAAATGCAATACTATATTACAATGCTCCATATATTTGAGTAATAAAGAACACTACAACAGTGTCAATTTTAAGTTAGGAATGGCCAGTAGGCATGAAATAGAACTTACGTTGCAGAGGAGCCATCCTGCTCGTTTCTAAGCAAACAACAAACCATTTTACATTCGTACAGTCAATCAAACGCAAAATTATAACGACACTCGAACTCGAAGAACTGATCAAATTAAAAGACGATACAGGTATAAGGACAAGGAGAATGACTTCCAATGTTATGATTCTGGTAATTTGCGTGACCACTTCCTGTAAACGTCACAGCGGAACAAGCCAATCACATCGACGTAAACTTGGAATTGAGGGCGAGCTGTGTCACAACGGAATGATCCAATCAGATTGAGGGATACTTACAGTATATATATAATATATATATATATATATATATATATATATATATATATATACTTACAGTATATATATATATATATATACATACACACACACACACACGCACACAAACACACACACACACACACACAGTACGTATGTATTTATAACATTTCAAACGTGAAAAAACAATTACGGTATAAATGAATACAATAAAGATTAAAAAACAAATATGGAATGATACGAATGTGGGAAAACATTTTTTTTTAATACATAAATCAATGTTTTGATTTTCTTTGTTTTGTGTAACTAATTCTTGTGTACACCGGGGACACTTGTAGACACAAATATTTTTTTGTCAAACACACATTCACACCGTCATATGCGGAAATTGAACTCACGGTGTCGGCACACAAGACAGGCAAAGTGTCCATCATCGGTAACTCCCTAGAACACATATTATCCCCTTTACTTTGACTCGGTGTCAATACAGATTTTGGAAGGAAAAGACTCAACTTTATTCATCCAGCACTTTGAAAACAATTATTGCTCCATAGAGTGCTGCACATGGCGTAAAATCAGACGACAAAAACAAACAACTCAATAAAACAGCAAATAAAAGTGTGTTTCATGCTGAGTCAAGGGTGTACCTCATCACCCCCACTTTGCACAACAGACTTGAAAATTAGATGAAAATAGACAAACAGAGGGAATTGTTAAACACTGTGGAGTGAGTGAGTAAGAATGAATAATTTCCCGTGCTGATTTAGCTCTGGAGTTTTTGGATAGTCAGCATTCGGGAATATGAAACATGTTTTTGTGTTGACTTCTTGCATGAGTGTTATCCAAGCGGTGGATGGGTGGGATTGTTGTTAGCAGGAAGTGGGCTGAATTTCGCAGAAGTGATCTACTCATAACACTGAAAAGAAGAGTAATCTCTTCTGAGTGTATGCCAAGTATAGTCCAGCCCATCTTCCAGATATTTATCAGGCACAAACAAGTGCCTTGGGGTCACTCGGAGAACATCTGATTTGAAGCCCTTAAACTAGTTTGAAACCCTACTTTGATGCCTTAACCTTTTCTTGACCCCCCCCCCCCACATTCAAAAGTGCGATGCATTTATTTGAAACCTGCACAATTTGAAAGTGCACCACAATGATTTTTCTACTTCGAGGACTTTTAGGTTATAAGGGTTTAATGCCCCTACCTCTCCTCCTCTTCCTCCTCCCCCCTCCCTTTTGGTCCTCCCCCTAGTCTCCCCTCATAAGTAATGTTCCTGCACATTCTCTGCACATGCAGCACACAAAGAGAAGGATGGAAAAGTCAGCCTTGATCTTCATCGTTCTCCTGGCGGGAACGTTTTGGGCGAGCGCAGACTTCAACAACACGACCGAGACCGCTGCTTCAGAGACAAACACCACCAACACCTTCAAGACCTCCGCCACCGCGGCCACCACAAATGGGGGCATTGCTGGGAGCAGCCCGACGGCAACCCTAGAGTTGAAGTCAAAAGCGAGCTGGGCACCCACGCCGTCGCGTCCCAGCAGAATTCCAAAGAAAGAAGCTAATCAAAAGGACAAACTTGAAATGGGTATGACCAACCACACATCTTCAGTCCGATTCTCAATACCTGAATTTGAAATCTCATTTGATACTGGCTAGGATTTTTTTAAATCCATAACCTATTTGAAACGTCAACCCTGTCTTGAAACCCTAATTTGAAATCAAAGTCTTAGTTTCAAACCCTAACCTTGGATTGAGACCTTAACATGACTCAAACCCTCAATTTGAAACCTTAACCCTTGTTTGAAACCCTTACCTTGGGTGGAACACTAACCCTTGTTTGACACGATAAACCTGTCTTAAAACCCAAACTGTAAACTCCAACCTTACATTGAAACACTAGTTTGAAAACCTAACCTTGATCCAAAACATTATTAATTTGGAATCCTAATTTATAATAATTTGAAACCCAGTCCAGACCTGTAATTTGAACGACTGCCGTGAAATGGAGGTCAATCGGTCATGTTTTGAATGGCGCTGTTTTGTGTCCGTCGGCTTTGTTGCCAGATGTGCTGCGAATCCCCCAAGACAAGTTTGCGGTGACTCGTCTCCATGCGTGAGAACACGGTGAACTTTCTTGAGCCCAAAACACTTAAATTTCCAAAGCAGACACACTGTCAGCGATTCTGGCGGACGCTTGTGTTATTGCCTCGCAATTCCCAGCGACTGGAACATTCAATTTTACACACGACCCCGTTGGCTCCGGTTGTGCACAAAAATGCCTTATCTGGGCGTCTTTATCCTCCTCCTCCTTGAGGAGCATGAGTGGGAAAATGGGAATGAGGCCCTTTCCGCAACCCGCATTGCCGAGCTGCTCCGATTACATCGCACTCACGCTGGAGCACTTTTAACCCCTCCACGCACAGCCAAACCAACATACAGTAACAGGAGTCAATCATCATGTAACACACAGTAACAGTAACATGTATTGTTGGAGTGACAGTATTGGCGCTATCTGTCATGTTGGCTTACAGTAACAGTAACCCACAATAACACATCAGCAGTATCATCTCAGGTCACTTGCTTTCAAATTCAAAGTCCACCCTTTTCCCAAATTGCAAGGCAGCGCGCCACACCAAAGTTTGTACGCAGAACACGCATCCGGAAACTATTTGCTTTGCTTCATTTTTTCCACAAGTTATGTCACAGCCTAATCCCTAAATGGAATAGAGTACATTCGGTTTTTTTCCCTTCGAAATTATAAAAGTCACATAAAGTAAGCCCGGTGAATATTTTCCGGATAGACTTAGTGCAGTGTTGTCCGAATCTTTTCTTCCATGCAAACAGAAAAATCGAAGGCCTTGGAAAGTCTTTGATTGTCATGCTAAATAAAGACAATCCACCAAGCAATTTACCGACTTTAAAAACGGCTATGGCACAGCTTTCCAAAAAATTACACGTGAATTGGCAAATCTAAGACTTTTTAGGATTTGTGGGCTGCCTGCTACCCTGCCGCATACCGGACTCGACGCGCCCCTGCACGGCACCGCATCTTAAACTCCACATTCAGAAGCAAAACAAAAACATTTTTCAACATGGCCATTTGTTACACCTTCAAACACTGAGAGCCCAATTTCAAACTTCCATTTCAGGCTGTCCTCCCCTGGGTCTGGAGTCCCTCAGGGTGGACGACACCCAAATCCAGGCGTCCTCCTTCCAGAGATTTGGTCTTGGTCCTCACAGGGGGAGGCTAAACATCCAGGTTCCATCTCTTTTTCATTTCTCATTCTTCTTCCTAGTTTTTTTCTTTAATCAGTGTTGTTCAGATGTTTGGTCTCCATGCAGAAGGGTGGACATGTCAACGTTTTAATGCCGGAACCACTTTTCAAAAGTGACAGTTGGGCAGATCTTGAAAAAAAGAGCCTTTAAGTGCTTTATTGCCACTTCCAATTCCAGTCTTCTGTCAAACTAATTACACACACACACACACGCACGCGTACACACACACACGCACGCACACACACACACAGCAAACAGACTTATAGTAACTGATTCTATAAGTCTGCAAGTTCAATGCCAATGCCAACACAGAATGGGAAACACCATAGACAGGCAAACAAATAGTATCTATTTGGCAAAAGGTTGCACAACACATGTAGACATGCAATATAACAAACATTGAGTTTGTACTTTTTTTCATGCCCACTACAAATTAAAACCTTGAAACTGCTTGAGATTTTTATCAAAACTTTAAGTTTTGCCAAACTTACCATGTTGGTGCTTGGTGGGATGATGGCGTGCATCTGATCGTATTATTATTATTTTTTACCTCCATTACAATTAGATGCCATAGATTAGAGCACCAAAAATACGTTCTGAAGAAGTGTAGAGAACCTGCTCCCGAAAATCAAGAGCCACAGATTTGAGAAGCCACTGAAACGGACTATTGGAATTTCCATTCATTGTAACGGGGAAAGATGATTTGAGAGTTCTCACTGTCTTTGTGTTGACTGGATATTAATCAGAAACACAGTGGGGCATAACGAGGGGCCATCAGAGAAAAAAAACTGCAAAAATAATGCGGTTTGGATGAATAACAGTATGAAAGGCTCTTATGAAATGGCTCTGGGAGTCTGAAAGCAATTAAGTGTCACTCTCAAGAGCCAACCAGTTTGTGGTTCACCCCAATGCTGACCAAGCATTCCCGTGCGCACGCTCTAATATTTCCAGTCGGGCATTGAGGACGGTGACCTGTACGACGGCGCTTGGTGTGCTGACTACCGGGATCAGCACCAGTGGCTGGAGGTGGACGCCCTGCACCTAACTCGCTTTACCGGAGTCATCCTGCAGGGACGCAACTCTATCTGGAGGTCAGGTAGTGTTAGAATTTCCCACAATTACACCAATTGGGAAATCTGAGCAAACTTTTTGTGTGCACGCCTACGCGTGCAGAGAAGATTGGGTCACGAGCTACAAAGTGCAGCTAAGCAACGACTCCATCACCTGGAAAAGTAGCATGAACGCAACGCAAGAAGCGGTAAGTCAGGCTTCCAACGCCAATCCAACCCATGCTTGAAACCTTGAATCAATCAATTTCAATGCCATTATCAGTGACAATTTTTTTTTTCCCCCGATACTCAAACTCCTACCTCAATGCTGCAGGTTTTTGAAGGCAACATGGACGCCGAGACTCCGGTGCTGGCCTTGTTCCCTGTCCCGATGGTTGCACGGTACATCCGCATCAATCCGCAGAGTTGGTACCCCGACGGAGACGTCTGCCTTCGAGCCGAGATACTTGGGTGTCGGGTTCACGGTACACATGCGCAACCCATCCTGCGAGGGTTATATGCCCCGCCCTTATAATGGACTGTTCGTGTTAACTGATGTGTTGTTCAACCTTCCAGAGCCGCAGGATGGCTTTTCACAAGAGGGCGGAACAAAGGACAATCTAGATTTCCGCCACCACAACTACCAGGAGATGAGAAAGGTTCACAACTAGTTCCTTGGCTTTTGTACGTTGAAAACTTTTAAACTTCGCTATCTCCTTCTCTGAAAGCTGATGAAGTCGGTGACGGAAGAGTGTCCCGACATCACGCGGATTTACACCATTGGGAAAAGCTACATGGGCCTCAAACTCTATGTCATGGAGATCTCAGATAACCCTGGGAAGCACGAACTCGGTGAGAAACCTTAACTCATTCACTACTAATGACGGCTAATGATGTCAAAGATCCATTCCAACAGTGAATGAATTAGACATTTGGTACCCAGACACATTGACTCATTTTTGATCAGGCGAGCCGGAGTTCCGCTACGTGGCCAACATGCACGGAAACGAAGTCCTGGGTCGTGAGTTGGTCCTCAACCTGATGCAGTATCTGTGCCGCGAGTACAAGCGAGGCAACCAGCGCGTGGTCCGGCTCGTTACCGACACCCGCATTCACCTCTTTCCCTCCATGAACCCGGACGGCTACGAAATGGCTTACAAGAAGGTCCTTCGTCCTTACTTTTTGTGGCGGGAAAGGTGGGGTGAATTTAAACTCCTGACGTTCCTCAGGGCTCCGAGCTGGCCGGCTGGGGTGAGGGACGCTACACCTATGAATGGATCGACCTGAATCACAACTTTCCGGATCTGAACACCATCCTGTGGGACGCTCAGTATATATCCAGGGACCCGTCCAAAGTGCCCAACCACTACGTTCCCATTCCGGAATACTACACTAAAGAAGATGCCTTGGTGAGAACACCAGAAATGCAACCGTTATTGTGAGGGGGGGGGGGGGCAAAATGGTCTGATAGCACCTCACACTACTCAGGAAAATACCACCTACTCTAGACGGGAGACCGAAAGAACGTAAAAAAGTTCTCAGTGAGGGACCAGAACATCAGGTTCTACTAGAACAAAAGACCAAAAATTTCAGCAAGCTGATTGTGATTGGGTCCTGGGTTGGTCAGGTGGCCCCGGAAACCCGCGCCGTGATCAGCTGGATGCAGGACATCCCATTTGTGCTGGGCGCCAACCTGCACGGGGGCGAGCTGGTGGTGACGTACCCGTACGACGGCACCGAGAACTGGGCCCCGCAGGCAGACACGCCCACCCCGGACAACTCCTTCTTCCGCTGGGTGGCCACCGTCTACGCCTCCACCAACCGGGCCATGGCCAACCCAGAGCGCCGCCTGTGCCACAACGAGGACTTCCAGGTCTACAACAACATCATCAACGGCGGCGCCTGGCACCACGTGGCCGGAAGTGAGTCACAGTTTTGTGAAATTTGGTAGGCGGGTCTATCTTGAGCTTACCTCCACGCCTGAAAAGATAGCCGTTTCTAGACATTTTATTGCAATTTTATTTTGCCGGTGGCTCAGCACTGACACTAGTGACTGTCCTTCTCAGGCATGAACGATTTCAGCTACTTGCACACCAATTGCTTTGAGGTGACAGTGGAGCTTTCCTGTGACAAGTTTCCTCACGCCAGCGAGCTTCCCGTCGAGTGGGAGAACAACAAGGAGTCGCTCCTCCTCTTCATGGAGCAGGTTGCTAATCTTCCATTTTATTTCAGCAACAAAAATAATGAATGAATCGAAATGTCGCCTTGAGTCATGAGCCCCTCCAAAAAAACGTCTCATCAGGTGCATCGTGGCCTGAAAGGTGTAGTGCGGGACAAGGAGAGCAAAAAAGGAATCGAGGACGCCGTGATCAAGGTGGAGGACCACGGACACGACATCCGAACAGGTAAGGCAGACAACGGAATGAGGGCCATTGGCAGTCACCTCACAGCCACCTTGGCATGCCCATCCCCCCCCTCCCTTGTGCAGCCGCTGACGGAGACTACTGGCGCCTGCTGAACCCGGGCGACTACAAAGTAGTGGCATGGGCTGAGGGCTACTTCCCGGCAGTGCGGCACTGCCATGTAGGCATGGAGCCCCGTGCCACCATCTGCGACTTCAACTTGACGCAGACGCCTGTGCAGCGCCTCAAGGAGATCCGGGCCAAGGGCGGCAAGATCCCGCAGGACTTGCAGCTGCGCCTGCGGGCCCTGCGCCTGCGCAAGCTGCGCGCGAGCACCAAGGCCATCAACCAACGGCGCGAAGGTCAAAGGATGCAGCGAGAGCAGGCTGCCCGCAAGGCCCGATCCCCCTCCTTGACTTTATGAAGACGAGGGATTGACACGCACAGTCGCTTCGCCTTGCTGTCGGACACAACATTAGGTACGTCTGCCACTGCCACTCCAAGAGGAAGCTTGTAGAGGTTCTCACTTGATTTTGATGTCCAAAAGTAAAATAATTCGGCGGGATAAGGAGTGTTAGAGCCACATTAGTGGAACTGTATTTTCTTGATTGTGCTGTCCAAAAGTAAAATAATTCTGGGGGATAAGGAGTGTTAGAGCCACATTAGTGGGACTGTATTTTCTATACTGTGATTTAAAGTGGAGTGAAGCAAATGATTTTTTTTGCAAGATTGAGTGACCCCTAAATGTCCTTTTGAACTGTGAAGTTGTTTAAAAAAAAAAACACTCAGCAAGTGTCAGCTGGTCTGATGTATAACGACTTTACTTTGACTCAAGTCCAACAAGACTACACTGTCTCAAAAAATTATTTTAATAAAAATTCATTCTACTGCGTTTGTTTGGACTGAATTGATTATGCTGCCATCTAGTGGCGTGGAGGCAGAACCACAACTTTCAAAACAAAGCAATTTCTTGTTTATTGTTGCCAAGACAAAGTACCTTTCCTTCCTTTTTTTAATGTTTCATAGCTCAGGATAATTCAGTGCGTGAATACAACTTGGCACCGCATGTACACAAACGCACACACAAACACACACAAACATATGCAGAAGAGCACTGCAAACAATTGTTGAAAATTGTTTTCTGTTGAATTCATATTTTGCGCTTATTTCAGTCTTTCAATAGGAGCAAACTGAGTGACCTCAGTATTCGTTTGAGTTATTGATTATTCTGACATTACATTTTGGGAAAACCCGAAAAACAATTTCCACCCACATTACATACTCAAAAAACAGCTCCAGAGAAGCACAAAGTCAGAACTTTGATGAAATAAATAAGTCAATAAATGCATTTCCATCCGTTGTCTTTCAGGCTCACCTTGAATATCAGTTTTCAATTAAGTCCTATTTTCATAAGAAATAAGCGCAAGAACAAACTATGTGTATATGTCATAAATATTAGGGCCATACTGGAAAGAAAAAAAAATATTGTAGCACGAGAAGAAATTTAGAAATGTGTAGACAAGCTTTTTTTCCCCATTCATAAAAAGTCTGAATGATACGAGACTAAGCAGTGCTTTTATGAGATATTTGTTTAACTAGGAAGTCGGAATACGAGAGTTGTCGTATATTTATGTTTTTTTTTTATCCCCACCTTCCATTCCAGTGTGGTCCTAACAGCCCTTATTGATTACCGACTGCGGCTAGTATGCATAGTAGTTCACACTTGGCTTTCATCTTTTTTTCTATTATTAGTTAGTATAGAAACCTAACGCATACTCAGACAAGGGTAAAAAAAAAAAAAAAAAAAAGATGGATGAGAAAAAAATTCTCAAGAAATGTCTTGGTCATTATGGATTTTTCTTTAGTCTCATAATGGTGAAAAGGGAAAACAACTCGGAACTATTTCCCATTTCTAGGTGAGGCTCTCGATATTTCCCCTCCGTGAGTCGTCACCTTACCATGGTGGAGGGGTTTGCGTGCCCCTATGATCCTAGGAGCCATGTTGTCTGGGGCTTCATGCCCCTGGTAGGGTCACCCATGGCAAAAGGGTCCTAGGTGAGGGGCCAGACAAAGCACGGCTCACAAAACCCCTGATGACGATTGGATTGGCTCTAGTTTTCCCTCGCCCGAACGCGGGTCACCGGGGCCCCCCTCTGGAGCCAGGCCTGGAGGTGGGGCTCGAAGGCGAGCGCCTGGTGGCCGGGCCTTCGCCCATGGGGCCCCGGCCGGGCATAGCCCGAAAAGAAAACGTGAGTCCCCTTTCCCATGGGCTCACCACCTGTGGGGTGAAGGGGTCGGGTGCAAAGTGAGCTGGGCGGCGGCCAAAGGCAGGGACCTTGGCGGTCCGATCACCGGCTGCAGAGGCTGGCTCTAGGGACATGGAATGTCACCTCTGGTTGGAAAGGAGCCCGAGCTGGTGTGAGGCAGAAAAGTTTCGACTAGACCAACGGTGGCCAACCAGCGGCTCGCGAGCCGCATGCAGCTCTTTGGCTGGTTTCATGCGGCTCTTCAGGAGATTTCACATGACAAGCGTCAAAATGCTTGGCTGGCGCTGCCATTTATTCCCCCTAGGTGGCGCGCTGACCAGTTGAATCGGTTTGAGTTAAAAAGAAGAAGAATGACGTACTCTAAATGACGACAAATGCGCGTGATCATTTGAGTTTTAAATTATTTGTTTCAAGTTCGCTCTCAAAATGGCAGGGAAAGAAAGCACAGCCAAACAAAAATACGAAGAAGAACACAGGACATTTTTAACAGAGTGGGAGAGTTTATATTTTTCGTTGAACGTAATGGCAAGCCATTCTGCCTTATATGTCAGGCATCATTAGCGCATTTCAAAGCTTCAAATCTTCAGCGTCACTTCAGCTCAGTCCATCCTAATATCGACCAGGAATTTCCAAAAGGGACTGAACTTCGCAAGCACAGGTTGGTCACTTTGAAAAGTCAGGCAGAAAAGCAGATGCATTTTTTCCAAAAATTTACAAACCACTCAGAGACCGTAACGCTTGCATCATATCAACTGGCTTGGAACATTGCACAGGCTAAAAAGCCATACAACGAAGGGGACTTCATTAAAAAATGCCTCATTGAGGCTGTTTAAATCTTGTCTCCTAAAGACGACAAACTAAAATAAAGCATATCAGATGTCCAACTCTCCCGCCACACTGTTGAACGCAGAATATCGGACATTAACAGGGCTATTGAATCACAGTTGCACTCTCACCTTCATTTTAGTGTGGCATTGGATGAGAGTTGTGACATACAAGACAAGCCTCAGTTGGCAATATTTGCACGGTCTGTGTCAAACAAATTTATGATCAAAGAAGAACTCCTTGATATTGTGCCATTAAAAGACAGAACCCGTGGCATAGATGTGAAAGAAACAATGATGGCTGCATTTGCAAAAGCAAACCTGCCCATCGCTAAACTAACTGCAATAGCCACGGATGGAGCACCGGCCATGATCGGATCCGTGAACGGGCTTGTGGGGCTGTGCAAAACTGACCAAACATTTCCCGACTTTTGGAATTTCCATTGCATCATCCACAGGGAGCAACTCGTGTCTAAATCATTGAATTTAGACAAAGTCATGAAACTTGTGATGGAAATCGTCAACTACATCCGCACACATGCGCTTAACCACAGGCAATTCAGGAATCTCATCGCTGAGTTGGACCAAGGGCTTTCAGGTGACCTGCCGCTGCACTGCACTGTGAGGTGGCTGTCAAAAGGCAAAGTACTCTCTTGCTTCTTTGAGCTTTTGGATGCCGTGAAACTGTCCATGGAAGAGAAGGGCAAGGACTATCCCGACCTCTCGGACCTCGTGTGGATTATGGATCTGGCATTTTTGGTCGACATGCTGTCTCACTTGGACAGACTGAACCTGACCCTGCAGGGCAAATTAAAAATGCTGCCTGACCTCGTGCAATCTGTGTTTGCGTTTATCAACAAACTGAAGCTGTTCAAGGCGCATATTAAAAAGGGAGATTTAACGCATTTTCCTACTCTGCTAAAAGCCAGTAAACAAGTCACCGTTGCCGCCTTGAAAAAAATAGACAGATATGCAACACTGGTTGAAAACCTGCACGAAAGCTTTGTGACTCGGTTCTGTGATCTACAACTGAAAAGACCACAGATTACGTTCCTTGTAGATCCATTTAATGCAGAGACAGACTGTTTGAAAACCCCGCTCATCACAGATGAGGCTGCGACTGAGTTGGAGATGATGGATCTTTGTGAGGAGAATCAACTGAAAACTGTTTTCAGGGAAGGCACCATTGAGTTCTGGAAAAGTGTGCCAATGGAAAAATACCCCAACGTCAAACTGTGTTTAAGATACTGTCGATGTTTGGGTCAACGTACGTCTGCGAGTCTGTGTTTTCCACCCTGAAACATGTGAAATCAAAGCCTCGATCTGTTCTGACTGACACTCATGTGAAAGAGTTGCTTCGAGTGGCAACAACAGAATACAAGCCACATTTGAGGAGGGTTGTTCAGGACAAGGAATGCCAGAAGTCCCACTAAGCAGCATAGTAAGAGAAAAACGTTATTGAAAATTGTTATATCTGTTTGTGGACTTGTGTGTGTGTGTGGGGGGGTTATGTGTATGATGTGGCTCTTTGCGATGATACAGTAAAAAATGTGGCTCTTAGTCTCTGACTGGTTGGCCACCCCTGGACTAAACATAGTCGGACTTGCCTCCACACATAGTAAGGGCTCTGGTACAAGCCCTCTCAAGAGGGTCTGGACTCTCTTCCACTCTGGAGTTGCCCACGGTGAGAGGCATCGAGCAGGTGTGGGCATACTTATTGCCCCCCCGGCTGGGCGCCTGCACATTGGGGTTCACCCTGGTGAACAAGAGGGTAGCCTCCCTCCCCCTTCGGGTGGGGGGACAGGTCCTGACTGTTTGTGTCTATGCACCAAACGGCAGCTCAGAGTACCCACCCTTCTTGGAGTCCCTGGAGGAAGTGCTGGAGAGCGTTTCTTCTGGGGACTCCATCATTCTACTGGGTGACTTCAATGCTCACGTGGACAATGACCTAGAAGGGCGTGATTGGGAAGAACAGCCCCGCCGATCAGAACCCAAGCGGTGTTCTATTGTTGGACTTCTGTGCTCGACACGGATTCTCTATAATGAACACCATGTTCAAGCATAAGGGTGTCCATGTGTGCACTTGGCAACAGGACACCCTAGGCCGCAGTTCGATGATCGACTTTGTAGTCGTGTCATCGGATTTGCGGCCGCATGTTTTGGACATTCGGGTGAAGAGAGGGGCGGAGCTGTCAACTGATCACCACCTGGTGGTGGGTTGGCTCCGATGGTGGGGGAAGATGCCTGTCCGACCTGGCAGACCCAAATGCTCTGTGAGGGTCTGCTGTAAACGTCTGGCAGAATCCCCTGTCAGGAAGAGCTTCAACTCCCACCTCCGGCAGAGCTTTTCCCACGTCCCGGGGGAGGCGGGGACATTGAGTCCGAGTGGACCATGTTGAGGCAGCCGACCGGAGCTGTGGCCGTAAGGTCGTTGGTGCCTGTCGTGGCGGCAATCCCCGAACCCGCTGGTGGACACAGGCGGTAAGGGATGCCGTCAAGCTGAAGAAGGAGTCCTATCGGGCCGTTTTGGCCTGCGGGACTCCGAAGGCAGCTGACAGGTACCGGATGGCCAAGCAGAACGCGGCTTTGGCGGTTGCGGAGGCAAAAACCCGGGCGTGGGAGGACTTTGGCAAGGCCATGGAAAATGACTTCTGAACGACTTCGAGGAAATTCTGGTCTACCATCCGGCGTCTCAGGAGGGGGAAGCAGTGCACAGTCAACACTGTTTACAGTGGAGATGGCGTGCTGCTGACCTCGACTCGGGACGTTGTGAGTCGGTGGGGAGAATACTTTGAAGACCTCAATTCCACCGACACGCCTTCCATTGTGGAAGCTTGGCCTGGAGACTCTGAGGCGTACTCTCCAATTTCTGGGGTCGAAGTCACTGAGGTAGTTAAAAAAACTCCTCGGTGGCAAGGCCCCCGGGGTGGATGAGATCCGCCCGGAGTTCTTAAAGGCTCTGGATGTTGTGGGGCTGTCATGGCTGACACGCCTCTATGGTGCTTTGGGAGTACGGGGTGCCGAGCCAACTGATAAGTGTCTCGATCCCTGTATCACCGATGCCAGAGTTTGGTCCGCATTTCAGGCAGTAAGTCGGATTCGTTCCCAGTGAGGGTTGGACTCCGCCAAGGCTGCCCTTTGTTACCGATTCTGTTAATAATTTTTATGGACAGAATTTCTAGGCGCAGCCGAGGCATTGAGGGTGTCCGGTTTGGGGACCTCAGCATCGTGTCTCTGATTTTCTCTGTACCGGTCCGTCGTGGTGAAGAGAGAGCTGAGCCAAAAGGCAAAGCTCTCCATTTACCGGTCGATCTATGCTCCTACCCTTACCTATGGTCACGAGCTATGGGTCGTGACCAAAAGAACCACATCCAGGATACAAGTGGCCGGAATGAGTTTCCTCCGCAGGGTGTCCCTTAGAGATAAGGTGAGAAACTCGGTCAACCGGGACAGACTCAGAGTAGAGCCGCTGCTCCTCCACCTTGAGAGGAGCCAGATGAGGTGGCTCGGGCATCTCATCAGGATGCCTCCTGGATGCCACCCTGGAGAGGTGTTCCGGGCATGTCCTACCGGTAGGAGACACCGGTGACGACCCAGGATGCGCTGGAGAGACTATGTCTCTCAGCTGGCCTGGGAACGCCTTGGGATCCCCTGGGATGAGTTGGATGAAGTGGCTGGGGAGAGGGAAGTCTGGGAGTCCCTCCAAAGCTGCTGCCCCCGCGACCCGACCCCGGATAACCGGAAGAAGATGGATGGATGGATGGCTCTCGATATTTGAACAGGAGGCGAGAACGCAAAGAGAAAAAAAAAGTCACCTAAACGCCATTGTTGACAGATTGCTATGACAAAAAAAAATAAAACGCTGAAAGGCCACGAGGCGGAAACATGAGCCAAAGGCAGCGGTGTCCATGTCGTGCCATGTTGAGTCAACGTGGAAAGCAACCAGCTCGCAAGTCAACAAAATATTTCTCCATTCATTCATTTTGCGGGCGAGCTGGGGCCTAAGCAGGGTGGACTCCAGATTGGTCGCTAACCAATGGCGACCAATCGGGGGGCAGGAAAATTTAAAAAAGAAGACAGTCAATTGAATATTGGGCAAAAAAAAGTAGTGTTTTTTGTTTTACTTTTTTCTTTAAAGTTAGATTATGGTTTGGATTGAGAGAGAAAAAAAATCACTTCAATTTTACAAGAATAAATCTTTGTCAAATGTTTATGTTTTTATGTTTATATTTTTTTCTAACAAAGTAAGCTTATTGAGAAATATTTCAAGATGCAAGCAGTGTTTTCCGCACTGTTTGAGGGAAACGCTTTTATAAAAACTGTACTTTTTTTCTAGAAATTTGCGGTGGTTTGAGAAAATCTGAAGATTTAAGTCTCGTTGAAAGAAAAAGTTTCAAGATTAGAGTCTGGTTTTTCCACTTTGAGAAAAAGTTGCAATATTTCTAGGAAAAGCCATTTTTCTTAGAATTATTTTATCAATTTAATTTAATATTAATTTAATTTTTTTCCCCCCTTCTAAAAAGTCACAGGGCAGCCCGCCAATCGCATTGAGACAAAGAAGCCATCACGCTCACTTTCAGACCTTTGGACAATTTTCAATCTTCAGTTTAGCTCACATGCAGACAACTTCTTGAGAAAATGCACGCAAGCACGCGGAGACCACGAGGATGGTCCACACGGGACGGCCGCAGCATAGATTCCAAGTCGAGCCTCACAAGGGCAAGCCGGACGGACGTGCTAAGCAGCCGTCGGACGCCTCGCCCCTAAGGTTCCACCTTAAATGTGCAATTTAAGGCAGAGCGAATCGTTGAGGCCGCTGTCGCTTCGGGACGGACTGGAAACGTCCCCGGCGGGCCGCAGCACTTTTGAGAAGGTGTGCATAGAAGACGCGGGCGTACCTGGGTGGGCGTGTTCTGCTAGAACTTGGGCTGGTAGAGTGCCACCCGGCCGCTCAGGCAGCCCGAGGCCAGCTGGCAGTGTGTGGGTGAGAACTTGGTGGTGAGCACCACGTCGCTGTGAGAGTAGATGGAGCGCACCTCGCGCAGGCAAGCCGTCTCCACCGGCACGCAGTCGGCTAGCTCGCCGCAGCTGTCGTCAAAGGCAAGCAGACGCACACCGTAGCCGTACGGCGAGCAGATAAGGCGTCCGTCCGGGCTGAAACAAAGCTCCTTGATGTAGCCCCGCCCCACGTTGGCCTCCTCGATGAAGTGAGTCAGGCGCAGGGAGCAGCGTGGGGACGCTGGCGGGCGGGTGGGAGCGCCCTCCTGGAACTCGTACACGCACGTCCACTGCAGGGGACATGCCGGGGGGGGGGCTTGAAAAACCTGCCACAGAGGCCAACGTGCCATCGTCGCGTCACGGGGCTCACCTCCCGATCGTCCATGTTGCTGGAGCAGCGTATGAGTGCGGCCCAGCCTTTGGGGTGGAGCTGCAGGGACGTGATGCAGCTCCCTCGATCCCGCTCCCCCGGGATCTCCGGGGTCAGAACCTCCAGGCTGTTCCGGGGAGAAAGGCCTGAAGGAAGAGCGTTTAGGTTTCATGATCGGAGGTTGATCCTCGACAGCTTTTACGTCAAAGGGCTTCTCACCTTCTCTATGCGGGTGCAACTTGGCGGAGTCGTTTCCGTGGCGCGGTCCGGCCGAGCGGGATGCCAGCGCGCCTCCGTCTGAGCGTCAAAGCGCACATTTGAACCCACCCGACCGCGATCCCTGCATGACGGGAGCGAAGGCCGGCGCCGCTTACCTGAAGTGAGCGGCGTCCGCCTGGCCCGCAGCATGCGGTAGCTGCCCACCTCCAGCGACTGCGTGAGGTCCAAGTCGTGCAGGATGAGCAGGTAGCCCGACGACGTGGAGATGAGCATCTTGGAGCAGTCGGGTGTCAGACGCATCCTCATCAGGTAGCGTGTGTGGAAGAACTTCTTGTGCGGGCAGCCGTCCTCCGTGAATCTGAGGGGAGCGTTTGGTATTTTATCAGACTTTTGCTACGGTGACGAGATTTGAGAGTAGCTCATGATCACTTTAAAGTAAGACTCTGGGCACCTGTTGGTGTCCCACGTGATGACGTTGCCGTCGAAGCCGGAGGTGACCAGCAGGCGCGTGTTGGTGTCGTACTCGATGTTCTTCACCCAGCTGGCATGGCCGTGCAGCGAGCAAACCTTGGAGTTGAGCTTGCGCAGGTCCCACAGCGCGATGGTGGTGTCATCCGAGCACGTGGCGAACAGACGGTTGTCCAGGAACCTGAAGCAGAACTGTTAGCGTTTCCATTTCAATGCCTTAGCTTGAATGATTTGAAATATGGACAAAAGTCACCTTATGTTATTGACACAGTCCTCATGGGCCTCCGTCAAGGTTTTGATGTGTCGGGACGAGATAGGATCAAAGAGGAGGACCTCGGTCTGCTCGCAGGCCACCGTCAGCACAGACCTGAAGATCACATGTCATCGTCGAGCACTTGGGCAAGTTTTTTCTAAACCAGGGTTGTTTTATTTTTAAATGAGCATTTAAAGCTTGGCGACAGCCAGGCTTTCAAACTGGACTTCAAAGTTTCACATTTGGGTCTCGTGCCAGGGTTTGTATTTCAGCCCAGCACGCATTAACAAGAGGACCGAGTGGGAACACAAGGGTGAGCAGGCCTGCTGCTTCAGCTTGACCTGCTTTATTGAGCCGTCTAGTCGCTTTGACCCAGCCACTAATCCACAGCGAACAACTAACCCTCCCACTCTAATCGATTACACACCTACAAACGTAATCAGCATACAAAAGTCAACTGCCAGTATAACGTGAGAAAGAAAGCAACCCGCCGCCCCGGCCCGCAGGGGTCTCAAACTCCAGTCCTCGGGGGCCGCATTCCGACATGTTTTCCAAGTTTCCCAGGTGTGTTTAACGAGGGAAACTTGGAAAACATGTAGGAATGCGGCCCCCGAGGACTGGAGTTTGAGACCCTTGATAGAGACTGGACTGGAGGCTGTGGACTATCCATTAAAAACAAACAAAAGCCAGGGTTAGGTTTCAAATAAGGTTTGGTGTTTTCAGGACCAAGTTTGGAATTCAATGTTAAGAGTCATGCTAACTGACTGGGTATGGGTTTCAGATGATGGTCAGGGGTGGGGGTCCAGCCGACATTTGTGTAATGATGCATTCTCGGCCTCCACATTCGGGGTTACCCCGACTTGAGGGCCTTCCTTACCCGTCTGGAGAGTATTCCAGGTTGAACACGGCACCGTGCGTCTTGGTGCTCAGGTTGACTGAGTCGGCGGCCGGGTTCATGGAGCTGTACAAGCTAGTCATGGTCCTGAAATTGTCCCGCACCGGGTCCACAAATACGCCGCGCCTAATGGACCTGTTCTGAAGCCACGAGAAAAGACTCGGAGCCCGGCTAGTGTCGCAGCCCGAAACCCCACTGCCGTCGCCGCCTGCCGATTGAGGCGCGGCGGCTGATTCTTGACGATCTTCCAAAGTGTCGCTGGTTGCCGGCGGGGAAGGAGGGCAGCTACGAGCGAGGTCTGCATCGTGGTCCGAGCCGTCCATGTGGGGTTCTTTGTCGGATCCCCCGCCGCCGCTACTGCTGCTGCTGGTGGTCGTGCTGCTGCTGCTCCTGCTGTCGGGCCTGTCCCGCGGCTCGTCGGGGTCCTCTGAGCTCATTGTGGCCTCTGGCGAGATATCCGAGCGTCGAATGAGCGCAGTCCACCGGACGAGCGTGAAAGCGGAGCCGCCTCAACACCACGGCGGTGCCATGACGGATTTTAAGTGAGCTTGAAGTGGACAAATGTTGCTTGTTGTCAGATTTGCCCGAGCCGAACCGCCGCGGTAGAAGCGGGAGAGGCTAGTCGGCGGACAACTGGACGAGTACCGGTGAGACTTTCAAAGTAAATGAATGCAAGTGCTGAATCTCACCGTAGGCAAACGAAAATTAGCATGACAGCATTTAAAGCATAAAACATACACAACAAATACTATTTAATCTATGTTTTGGTTTCACATTGTATTTTGTTTCATTCGTTTTTGTACTCTGAAGCACACTACCGGAAATTACTTTTATTTAAATGGCTGGCTTGACTTCATAATGACAGATATTGCGTAATTCCGTTTCCGCCTTTTTCTTTCGGCGCCTCGCCCCAGGTTTGTTGCTTCCACCTTGTGGATGGATGGACTCTTACCAATTTGGATTGCCAATTTGATACACACTTCTAAAGTAATACATTTGCTAAATAATTTAATTGTATCCTCATCATTGTTTCTTTCACTAGCTTTTCTCCACGAACGCTGATTTTATCAGGTGCGACAGTGCTCACCTTTGACCAGAGGTGGTCCTGGCTGCTTTTGCGCCATGGGCAAACCATCCATGCCCCCCCCCCCCCCCCCCCCCAAAAAAAAAACAAATACCATCCGGTCCGTCGAACAACCTTAACTTAACATTGATCACGTTGCGTATGCGTGCATCAGGTAATAACGGACATAGTGCGTGCACTGTCTGTTTTTGTGTGTAATTTATTCCATTAACCCAATTGATTACATGTGGTTAGGTATTATTATTTTTATGAATGAAATACAATTTATTTGGAAACAGTTGTGTGGCCTTGGAATCTCTCGCCCCCCTCCCTTTGCTTTTCCTCTCGGGCCTCTGCTGTCCCCTGCCGGCCGCTGCCCTCTTTCCTGCTCGGAGCATGCGAGAGAGAGAGGTGGGGAGGGAGGGGCGACCCGACACGACTCTCAGCAGCAAATTGACATCACGTGACAATAAGGGCGCCACAGTGCCCACTGAACAGATTTGATTTGAGATGGAACTGATTGATGACTTTTTTTTTCTGAGTGCTCGTGCGCCCTGGGCGGTCGGCCATATAGCCCATTCAAAAAAACGGCCCAGCTAGGGGTGTTAAACTTAATTTTGTCGATGGCCACTTTGTTAATGCGGCTTCATTTGGAGGGTGGAACCAAATAAATGTTTAATCGTGATAGCAGTTTCTTCACCTATCGTTCAAGTGATTGTAAATAAAATGTTTCAAAATATCATTTATTGCAAACGAGAAACATTTTATTAAACATTTTAGAGAGGGTCATTGCCCACATAAAATGATGCAGCGAGACGGAGCTGGCCCCCGGACCTTGGGTTTGACACCTGTGACCTATATTTTTTTTCCCCCTCAGATAATATTTTTACCAAATACACGCTAATGCATGTGTGATTTAAAAAACTTTGCCTGTCTGACTTTTGACAGCGTGGAATGCTATTTGATGTTGTTTGTCATTGCTTCCAATGGCACAGCTTGCAATGTGTCATTGGTGTCATTTGATTCAATTTAGCATCAATTTGATGTCCACTCTTTTGAGTCGTCCAGGTGACACACACAAACACAAAGAAGTTCCAGCAAGCATAAAAACATACAAATTCAAGTTTGGCAAGGACCATTGGTATCCCTTAGTACTATTCTGAAAAAAATCCATCCCAGGCTTAAAAGCCGAACCCTCCCTTTAAGCTTTAATTAAAACCCAAACTTTAATCATTGTCTGGAAAACTTCATTTGCAATCCTGACCCAAGACCACCTCTGTATACTGCCTACATGAGGTATCATTAGTCAGCCCCCCACCCCCCTGACAAGCAGCCCTCCATCACTCATCCATGTGATCACATAACTTTACAGTAATCGGCGGAGAAAACATCAGCTGCTTCCAGTTAGCTGGGCAGTGACTCCCATTAAATCTCGAACACACAAACACATGTACACACACAAACATTCTGTCCAAAAGGTGTGTACTCTGCCGGTAAATCCTATTACGGCCACCGAGAGCCTAAAGTCACGGGTTCCATTTTCCCAAGCTGCGACAAGTCGAATGCTTTGAAGTAGACCTGGACACAGGGTCAACGACGAGGTAAAAAAACAAAAACAAAAATCACATTAGGACACACAGTCCGAGCTGTTTTCATTTGGATCATATGTTTAAAGTTATTATGTTACATAAGAAAGAAGGCTTACATTTGATTCCCACCCGCAATCTATGCCAGCGATGTAATGAAATGCTCATCTGCAGAATTTCCAATTAACCCGTGTCCACCTGTTGCCCTTTATACAACACAACAGCTTTGAGTTCAGCTCAAAAGGCCCAAATGTCCAACGAAATAAAAACATTTGAGATGAGATTGTGATTATTTCAGTCCCACACAAACACATACAATATATTTCAAAAGTCTACACACCCCTCTATAAATATCAAAAGTTGGGGATCTGAAAATAAATAATTTAAAAAAACTTTTGCTACCGTTAATGAATTAATTAATTATTAATAATTTTGTGCTGCAAGCTGCGACAGTAAAAAATGTCAAGAAAAGACTCCTAGAACATTTGAACATTATTTGCACTTGATGAGAGGCATTTTGAACACAACTTTGAACAGTCAGATTGTTCTAAACTTTAGAATCTAAAGAACACAAATGACTACATTCCAGTTGCAGTTGTATCCTTTTGCTTCCCAGAGAGACAGACACACGCACTGACTCAATTAACGATTTGAATTCCTTCCACGAGGGATTCCTTGAAAGACATTTAAGTGGATCACCGTTTTTTTCCATGTATAATCAAAGTCAAAGTCAAAGTCAGCTTTATTGTCAATTCCTTCACGTCAAGACACACAAAGAAACCGAAATTACGTTTTCTCTATCCCACGGTGACGAGACATATTACACGATAGACATACAAGTAAACGACACAATATAAAAACAAGAAGGCACAGACACTAAATAATGCGCCGCCACGTATAATACGCACCCTAAAAATGGCATGTTGATGCTGGAAAAAAGCCTGTACCCATGTATAATACGCACCCAAATTTTGACTCCTACTTAAGTCCGTAAACGTAAAATTATTTCAGAAAAAAGATTATCTTTGGGAACAACTGGATGTTATTCTGCCGGTCAGTATCACTGCGCATGCGCTAGCAAACTCGATAGCGAAGAAATGTTTCGGAATTGTGTAGGGTACATTGTGACAGCAAACGAGCAGGTGATCGAGCAAGCGTCTGATATGAGAGCATTGTGTTTGTATGGAGCGTGTTTGAAGTGAACAGCAGAGAAGAAAGCGCATCTGTAATGGCGGCCTCCGTATCATATCTGGATTTTAAAAATTTTTTAAAAAAAAATTATTATTATTATTTTTTTCTACCCATGTATAATGCGCACCCCAGATTTTAGGACAATACATTAGTTAGATTTTGCGCATTATACATGGAAAAAAACGGTATGCGATTATTATAATTATCAGAAACTGTATGTACTTTCTTCCGCGTTCCAACTGGATGGCGGCTATTTGTCATATCAATATGAAAAACCATGCAAAAAATTAAAAACACAGAAATAATTTCTGTAAGACTCTGAGAAAGCAACTCAAAGAAGCCAAATATTAAAGCGTCGCCGATGATATTACGAATATCGGGGTACAATGACCATGCCACCAAAACTGAGCCAGATGCAAGTCAACTGACCGGCGCGAACAGGCATGATTGCAGCAAAAACACAGCTAATGTGATTAAATGCGATCAGGAGGAGATGGACACAAACACATCTCTACCAGTGTGCAACTGCGGAGCGACGCACATGTCACATGTTGGCGCTACACCGTGGCCAATCTTGTTATCGCCGGATAGACGTATGAAATATGAAAAACAAGTCTTGTGTTGGACTCATGATTTGAAATCTAGATTGGAAGCACGGGTGTCGACAAACCTTAAAATCACAAACTGACTCATCAATATCCGCTTGAAAACAATAAAACAAACGTGAGCCGTCATCATAAGAAAGCCCGTGTGGCTCTTTTTGGATGCTCAATTCCAATCAGGCACATGCTAGCGTTGCAAATATTTGTGAATTTCTCCTGTGCTGTTTTCAAGACATCCATGTGTTATAGGACCGCAAAGGGGTGCGTGACAGCTCACTGCCACGTGACCCCACAGCACTCTTGCATCCCCCCTCCCCTCCCCTCCCCTCCCCTCCCCTCCCCTCCTGCAGCCAAAAAGACTTTTGCACGTCCAGCTTGCACCATTCACCACCGCCACTCGACTTCAGGAGTAATTTACAGCACTTTTCATTTAATTGTTTTTGATGGAAAAGGTGAGGCGTCCAGCTGCGTGAGAAATGGGTGACGCACAGTCGGCGTTTGAAGAAGGCGAGCCAGGGCAAGATGCTGCCGAGCGCCAAGGGGAGGATGATAAGAAGGTACAAGTTCAAAAGTGTTACAAATGGCGTTTTGCAAATATGCTGGCCAACGATTTCTAAGAGATTTTTTTTTTGGTGGAGGCATATTTAAAATTGGAATAATTTGGCACAGTTTATTTGGGGCGTAAAAAAAATCCAGAAGTTGATATTGTGGCGGTCATTGTCAAAATTAAAAACACATTGTTGCAAATTTCCTTATCCATTTTGCGGAAGATATAAATTATTTCCGAATTGCTGTGTATCCCGAGAACTATTATGCAATGTCGTGTCATAATTGACTTAGTTTTTCTTTTGTGAATTTTATTCAAATGTCCGGACAGCCATGTTTCATATTGAATTATATTTTCTACAGGTTTTGTTTGTAAATTTAAAATGCGAATAAAAAGCAGACCGCCAAGCCATGAACAGTTCTCAGCAATAAGTCAGTGTTTTTTGTTTTTCATTATGTCAAGATTTTTAATCTTATTAGCCAATTATGTTTTTGCCCCAACAACCTAAAAGTAGTCAGACTAAAGCACATAATTATATCTTGACTAAGACGTCAAATGACAGTTATCAACTTGCATTCCTCAAGGAAAAATGAATTTTACTGTTTGAATGTCGTGCTTAATTTTTTTCCGACTTGTTATATTTAAGCAAAAGGCAAATTCACTTTCCTGCTGAAAATTGAGACGACAAGATCTCTAATTAGAAGGGTAACATTTTCGCATTTGGGGGTTTTCTGCAGCTTCTCAAAAACAACTGTCAAATTGATGCCAAATCAGCCACCCTGTTACTGGAGGTCAATGGCATCCATGAGGATGACACCAATGCCCAAGGTATGCAGAATAAAATGGCAGCTACATATTGAGTCCTAATAAACAAATAAGTTGAGTGGTTTAATGTGCCTTCCCTTCCTGCTATCGACATTAAGATGACTGGCTTCCAGAAAATCCTCCTAAAGAAGTGGAGACAAAAGTTGTAGGGAATGAGATGGAGCCAATCAAAGAGGGCGAAAAAAAGGGCGTGTTTTCAGAAGTAACCGAAGTCGAGGCAAAACACAATGACATCAATGACAGCTTTAAAACATTCTTCAGTAAAGTTGGGTTGAAATTTACACTCAAACGAGGCTCCAGACACCACGGCGAGAACCAAGAAGGTGAGTCGACTGAGGTCAAAAAGCCTACTGAACAAATTCAAGATGATACAACTCAAGCGGACACAACATGTGAGAGTAAAAATGAGGATTCAACATGCCCGACTGAGGGAGAAGCAACAGATTCCCAGAACGAGGTCAATATCCCTGACGAAGAATGGACGCACCTCGACACCCCGTCAGAACAAGATCCTTCATCTCCCTCTAGCCCCAAAGAAGATGTGACGATGTCACCCATTAAAAAGTTTTTCGCCTTGGGACTATTTACCAGATTAGGGAAAAAGAGGCTGTCTTTGGAAGATGAGACCATAACAAGAGAGCTTGTTATGGAGGAAGTCGGAGACACTGAAAAACAAATGGCACAAGACCAAAACGAGGACATAGAAAATACCGCAGTAGCACTAGCAGATGTGTACAAGGAAGAAAATCCACCAGCGGACATGATAAGCGAGCCTGGAGGCCCCAATGAAATTGAGGATGTTCCGTCGAGTGCTCTCAAGAGACTTCTGTTGGGCTCTAGTCTGGTGAAGATCAAAAGGCAAAAAGAAGCAAAGACATCTGTGGGTGAACAATGTCAACCGTCTAGTGACGACCCGGACCATCTTTTGTCGCCCGCTGCAATGGTAGAGAATGATAAAAAACAAAGTCCTACACAACCCGCAGAAACAACCGTGGTCCAGGAGGAGGAAAGTCCGTGGGCCACCTTTAAGAAACTGTTATCTCCCAAAAAGCGAGTAACCAGGTCCGCCTTGAACAATGATGACATGCAAAACCCAATGCCCAAAGACGAACTGAAGTCAAGCGAGGGAGATGACATATTAGAGTGCAGAATGGATGAGGGCAAAAAGCGGAAGGATTCGGCTATTTCCTGGGATGCCATTTCATGTGCAAGAAGTCAGACAGCAACGGATTTTGATAACGAAACACCACCCGACGATGCAAATAGTACAGAGGCAGTGGAAAATTATGACAATTGTGATGTTTTAGCATCTACTCCCAAGAAAGCCGCAAGTCCACCTGAAAGCGATGTAGAGTCACTTTGCCACGCCTTCAAAAGACTCATGAGTCCAAAAAGGAAAGCCAAGCTTGTGGAAGAAATGCAACGCAGTCCTGAAACTGAGAGCATGCAAGAAAATGTCTCCCTTTTAGGTAAAATTTTCCCAGGCTGGAATAAGAGAAAGTCAGTCCCAAACAAAGACCAAGAACCAACTTCGTGTGAGGTGGACCAGGAGCTCAGTGTTGGTGACCTAAATTGTATTATGCCAGCTGTTGTTCCCTTGTATGATTATGACATTGTTGAGATCGAGCCAAAAGAGACCGTTGCAGGAAGGGAACCATCCACAAAACCAGACATTGACCTCAAACAAGACTTCCTCCCTGAGGTGATGGATGCAACCCCACCTTCGGAAAATCTGCAGACTGAAGAACCCCTACAAATTGTTGAGGCATTACAAAATGAGGCCACAAATGAAGACCTGGCCCACCTTACAGAGTACATTGAACAAGCCCTTAGTGATATTACGGAGGAAGGTGAGCTTACAGAGAGCACCACAGCAGAAAATGTGATTACGTCGGAGGTTAACAGCGCACCACGTCCTGTGGAGGTTAGCCTCGCCGACAATAGCGCCATGATCTCTGCACTCTCCCAACAGGCAGAAAAAACATCAGATGCTACCACACCGGTTCTCACTAAAGCCCAAGTCGAGGAAACAGAAGAGCTCATGCAGCCAGGTGTTGAGAGCACCACCACTCTGCCTGAACCAGATCTGTTGTGCTCAGACACAATAGTTGGTTCTGTCTTGTGTGACACACTTGGAGAAGATTCGCATCTACCCGGATCCAAACAATCAAACGCACCCACCACCATGATAGATCTGGTTCCAAATGAAATGGAAGCAGCAACGGACGAAACAGAGTCATCCATAGCCGACAAAATAATTTCAACAGAGGCGCTTGACACCCAGGAAATCACACCTACGGAGAAGCTGGACATGAAGAAAATCTCAACCCCCATTCCTACAGAGGAGATTGATACTGAAGAAATCACACTTCACATTTCAACGAAGGAGCTCGAGACAGTGGGAATTACACATGCCATTCCTAACAAGGAGCCAGACATTGAGAAAATCGCACCAAAGATTCTTGTAGAGAAGCTCGACATCAAGGAAATCAAATCTCCCATACGTTCCAAGGAGCTGGACACCCAAAGTACAACTACACCTTCTACAAAGGAGCTTCACACCACGGAGATCACAAGTCTCATTCCTACAGAGGAGCTTGACATTGAGACCACAGAGATCACAAGTCCCATTCCTACAGAGAAGGTTGACACTGAGGATATGAGATCTCAAAGTCTTACCAAGGAGCTCAGCACCACGGAGATCACAAGTCCCATTCCTACAAAGAAGGTTGACACTGAGGAAATGGAACCTCAAACTCTTACCAAGGAGCTCGGCACCATTGAGATCACAAGTCCCATTCCTGCAGAGAAGCTTGACACTGAGACCACAGAGATCACAAGTCCCATTCCTACAGAGAAGGTTGACACTGAGGATGGTGGACCTCAAATTCTTTTCAAGGAGCTCGACACTACAGATATCACAAGAGCCATTCTTACCGAGAAGCTTGACACTGAGACCACAGAGATCACAAGTCCCATTCCTACAGAGTTGGTTGACACGGAGGAAATGGAACGTCAAATTCTTACCAAAGAGCTCACCACCATAGAGATCACAATTCCCATTCCTACAGAGAAGGTTGACACTGAGGAAATGGAACCTCAAATTCTTACGAAGGATCTCAACACCACAGAGATCACAAGTCCCATTCGTACAGAGAAGGTTGACACTGAGGAAATGGAATCTCAAATGCTTACCAAGGAGCTCGGATCCACGGAGATCACAAGCCCCATTCCTACAGAGAAGCTTGACACTGAGACCATAGAGATCTCAAGTCCCATTCCAACAGTGGAGGTTAACACTGAGGAAATGGTACCTCATATTCTTACCAAGAAGCTCGACACCATGGAGATCACAAGACCCATTCCTACAGAGTTGGTTGACACAGAGCAAATGGAAAATCAAGTTCTTACCAAAGAGCTCGACATCATAGAGATCACAAGTCCCATTCCTATAGAGAAGGTTGACACTGAGGAAATGGAACCTCAAATTCTTACAAAGGATCTCAACACCACAGAGATCACAAGTCTCCTTCCTACAGAGAAGGTTGACACTGAGGAAATGGAATCTCAAACTCCTACCACGGAGATCACAAGTCCCATTCTTACAGAGAAGCTTGTCACTGAGACCATAGAGATCTCAAGTCCCATTCCTACAGAGAAGGTTAACACTGAGGAAATAGCACATCAAATTCTTACCAAGAAGCTCGGCACCATGGAGATCACAAGACCCATTTCTACAGAGGTGGTTGACACTGAGAAAATGGGACCTCAAGTTCTTCCCAAAGACTTCCACACCACAGAGGTCAAAACTCCCATTCCTACAGAGAAGCTTGACACTGAGGAAATGGTACCTCAAATTCTTACAAAGGATCTCAACAACACAGAGATCACACGTCCCATTCCTACAAAGAAGGTTGACACTGAGGAAATGGAATCTCAAAATCTTACCAAGGAGCTCGGCACCACGGAGATCACAAGTCCCATTCTTACAGAGAAGCTTGACACTGAGACCATAGAGATCACAAGTCCCATTCCTACAGAGAAGGTCAACACTGAGGAAATAGCACCTCAAATTCTTACAAAGAAGCTCGGCACCATGGAGATCACAAAACCCATTCCTACAGAGGTGGTTGACACTGAGAAAATGGGACCTCAAGTTCTTCCCAAAGACTTCCACACCACAGAGGTCAAAACTCCCATTCCTACAGAGAAGCTTGACACTGAGGAAATGGAACCTCAAATTCTTACAAAGGATCTCAACAACACAGAGATCACACGTCCCATTCCTACAGAGAAGGTTGACACTGAGAAAATGGAATCTCAAAATCTTACCATGGAGCTCGGCACCATGGAGATCACAAGTCCCATTCTTACAGAGAAGCTTGACACTGAGACCATAGAGATCACAAGTCCCATTCCTACAGAGAAGGTTGACACTGAGGATGGTGGACCTCAAATTCTTTTCAAGGAGCTCGACACTACAGATATCACAAGAGCCATTCTTACCGAGAAGCTTGACACTGAGACCACAGAGATCACAAGTCCCATTCCTACAGAGTTGGTTGACACGGAGGAAATGGAACGTCAAATTCTTACCAAAGAGCTCACCACCATAGAGATCACAATTCCCATTCCTACAGAGAAGGTTGACACTGAGGAAATGGAACCTCAAATTCTTACGAAGGATCTCAACACCACAGAGATCACAAGTCCCATTCGTACAGAGAAGGTTGACACTGAGGAAATGGAATCTCAAATGCTTACCAAGGAGCTCGGATCCACGGAGATCACAAGCCCCATTCCTACAGAGAAGCTTGACACTGAGACCATAGAGATCTCAAGTCCCATTCCAACAGTGGAGGTTAACACTGAGGAAATGGTACCTCATATTCTTACCAAGAAGCTCGACACCATGGAGATCACAAGACCCATTCCTACAGAGTTGGTTGACACAGAGCAAATGGAAAATCAAGTTCTTACCAAAGAGCTCGACATCATAGAGATCACAAGTCCCATTCCTATAGAGAAGGTTGACACTGAGGAAATGGAACCTCAAATTCTTACAAAGGATCTCAACACCACAGAGATCACAAGTCTCCTTCCTACAGAGAAGGTTGACACTGAGGAAATGGAATCTCAAACTCCTACCACGGAGATCACAAGTCCCATTCTTACAGAGAAGCTTGTCACTGAGACCATAGAGATCTCAAGTCCCATTCCTACAGAGAAGGTTAACACTGAGGAAATAGCACATCAAATTCTTACCAAGAAGCTCGGCACCATGGAGATCACAAGACCCATTTCTACAGAGGTGGTTGACACTGAGAAAATGGGACCTCAAGTTCTTCCCAAAGACTTCCACACCACAGAGGTCAAAACTCCCATTCCTACAGAGAAGCTTGACACTGAGGAAATGGAACCTCAAATTCTTACAAAGGATCTCAACACCACAGAGATCACAAGTCTCCTTCCTACAGAGAAGGTTGACACTGAGGAAATGGAATCTCAAACTCCTACCACGGAGATCACAAGTCCCATTCTTACAGAGAAGCTTGTCACTGAGACCATAGAGATCTCAAGTCCCATTCCTACAGAGAAGGTTAACACTGAGGAAATAGCACATCAAATTCTTACCAAGAAGCTCGGCACCATGGAGATCACAAGACCCATTTCTACAGAGGTGGTTGACACTGAGAAAATGGGACCTCAAGTTCTTCCCAAAGACTTCCACACCACAGAGGTCAAAACTCCCATTCCTACAGAGAAGCTTGACACTGAGGAAATGGTACCTCAAATTCTTACAAAGGATCTCAACAACACAGAGATCACACGTCCCATTCCTACAAAGAAGGTTGACACTGAGGAAATGGAATCTCAAAATCTTACCAAGGAGCTCGGCACCACGGAGATCACAAGTCCCATTCTTACAGAGAAGCTTGACACTGAGACCATAGAGATCACAAGTCCCATTCCTACAGAGAAGGTCAACACTGAGGAAATAGCACCTCAAATTCTTACAAAGAAGCTCGGCACCATGGAGATCACAAAACCCATTCCTACAGAGGTGGTTGACACTGAGAAAATGGGACCTCAAGTTCTTCCCAAAGACTTCCACACCACAGAGGTCAAAACTCCCATTCCTACAGAGAAGCTTGACACTGAGGAAATGGAACCTCAAATTCTTACAAAGGATCTCAACAACACAGAGATCACACGTCCCATTCCTACAGAGAAGGTTGACACTGAGAAAATGGAATCTCAAAATCTTACCATGGAGCTCGGCACCATGGAGATCACAAGTCCCATTCTTACAGAGAAGCTTGACACTGAGACCATAGAGATCACAAGTCCCATTCCTACAGAGAAGGTCAACACTGAGGAAATAGCACCTCAAATTCTTACAAAGAAGCTCGGCACCATGGAGATCACAAAACCCATTCCTACAGAGGTGGTTGACACTGAGAAAATGGGACCTCAAGTTCTTCCCAAAGACTTCCACACCACAGAGGTCAAAACTCCCATTCCTACAGAGAAGCTTGACACTGAGGAAATGGAACCTCAAATTCTTACAAAGGATCTCAACAACACAGAGATCACACGTCCCATTCCTACAGAGAAGGTTGACACTGAGAAAATGGAATCTCAAAATCTTACCAAGGAGCTCGGCACCATGGAGATCACAAGTCCCATTCTTACAGAGAAGCTTGACACTGAGACCATAGAGATCACAAGTCCCATTCCTACAGAGAAGGTCAACACTGAGGAAATAGCACCTCAAATTCTTACAAAGAAGCTCGGCACCATGGAGATCACAAAACCCATTCCTACAGAGGTGGTTGACACTGAGAAAATGGGACCTCAAGTTCTTCCCAAAGACTTCCACACCACAGAGGTCGAAACTCCCATTCCTACAGAGAAGCTTGACACTGAGGAAATGGAACCTCAAATTCTTACAAAGGATCTCAACAACACAGAGATCACACGTCCCATTCCTACAGAGAAGGTTGACACTGAGAAAATGGAATCTCAAAATCTTACCAAGGAGCTCGGCACCATGGAGATCACAAGTCCCATTCTTACAGAGAAGCTTGGCACTGAGACCATAGAGATCACAAGTCCCATTCCTACACAGAAGGTCAACACTGAGGAAATAGCACCTCAAATCCTTACACAGAAGCTTGGCACCATGGAGATCACAAGACCCATTCCTACAGAGGTGGTTGACATTGAGAAAATGGGACCTCAAGTTCTTCCCAAAGACTTCCACACCACAGAGGTCAAAACTCCCATTCCTACAGAGAAGCTTGACACTGAGACCACAGTGAAGGTTGACACTGAGGATATAGAACCTCAAATTCTTGCAAAGGATCTCAACACCACAGAGATCACACGTCCCATTCCTACAGAGAAGGTTGACACTGAGGAAATGGAATCTCAAATTCTTACCAAGGAGCTCGGCACCACGGAGATCACAACTCCCATTCTTACAGAGAAGCTTGACACTGAGACCATAGAGATCACAAGTCCCATTCCTACAGAGAAGGTCAACACTGAGGAAATAGCACCTCAAATTCTTACCAAGAAGCTCGGCACCATGGAGATCACAAGACCCATTCCTACAGAGGTAGTTGACACTGAGAAAATGGGACCTCAAGTTCTTCGCAAAGACTTCCACACCACAGAGGTCAAAACTCCCATTCCTACAGAGAAGCTTGACACTGAGACCACAGTGAAGATTGACACTGAGGATATGGAACCTCAAATTCTTATAAAGGAGCTCGGCACCATCGACATCACAAGCCCCATTCTTACCCAGGTGGTTGACACCAAGGAAAGGGGACCTCAAATTCTTACCAAGGGGCCCGACACCACAGATATCACAAGTCTCATTCCTACAGAGAAGGTTGATACTGAGGACTTGGGACCTCAAATTCTTACCAAGGAGCTCGACACCACAGAGAGCACAAGTTCCATTCCTACAGACGTGTTTGACACTGGGGAAATGGGACCTCAAGTTCTTACCAAGGAGCCAGACACCACAGAGATCACAAGTTCCATTCCTACAGAGGAGGTTGACACTGAGGAAATGGGACCTCAAGTTCTTACCGCGGAGCTCAACACCACAGAGATCACAAGTCCCATTCCTACAGAGTTGGTTGACACTGAGGACAGTGGACCTCAAATTCTTACCAAGGAGCTCGACAAAACAGATATCACAAGAGCCATTCCTACAGAGAAGCTTGACACTGAGACCACAGAGATCACAAGTCCCATTCCTACAGAGGTGGTTGACACTGAGGAAACGGAACCTCAAATTCTTCCCAAGGAGCTCGGCACCACGGAGATCACAAGTCCCATTCCTACAGAGGTGGTTGACACTGAAGAAACGGGACCTCAAATTCTTACCAAGGATCTCAAGACCACGGTGATCACAAGTCCCATTCCTACACAGAAGCTTGACACTGAGACCACAGAGATCACAAGTACCATTCCTACAGAAGAGGTTGACACTCAGGAAATGGCACCTCAAATTCTTACTAAGGAGCATGACACCATAGAAATCACAAGTCCCATTCCGACAGAGAAGCTTGACACTGAGGAGATTAGACGTCAAATTCTTATCAATGAGCTCCACACCACAGAGATCACTTCTCCCATTCCTACAGAGAAGCTTGATACTCCCAGTCTGACTGCAGGTCTCAGCACCAAGGAAAGCAAGCCTTTCATTCAGACTGAGGTGCTTTACACTAAGACAGAAACTACACCTCCTATTCCTACCAAGGAGCTCCAAACTGTGGAAATCACACCTCCAATTCTTACAGAGGAGCTCGACTCCAAAGAAATCAAAACCCCGATTTTTATAGAGGAGCTCGACATTGAAGAGTTCACTCCTACTTGTACTGAGGAGTCTGGCTCTGAGGAAATCATACATTCCATTACTAACAAGGAACTTAACATTGAAGAAATCAAGCCGGTCATTCCTACAGAAGGGCTTGACATGGAAGAGATTATACCTCCAATGACTACCTGGAAAATCAGAACCCGAATTCAAACTGAGGAGCTGAACACAGAGGAAATCACACCTTCTGTTCTTGCAGAGGAGCTTGACACCCAGGGAAACACACCTCCAATTCCCAGAGAGGAGTTTAACACCACAGAAATCACAATTCCCATTCTTGCTAAGGAGCTAGAACCTCAGGAAACTTCACCTCCGATTCCTACAGAGGAGCTTGACACCAATGAAAGCAAAACCCAATTTCCTATCGAGGAGTTGCACATTGAAGAAACCAAACCTGCCCGTACTGAAGAGCCTGACACTGAGGAAATGAAACCATCCATTGCAACCAAGAAACATGACATTGAGGGACTCAAGTCTCCCTTTCATACAGAAGAGCTTGACACTCAGGAAATTACAGCTTCTATTCCAACAGAGGACCTTGATATCAAGGAAATCTCAACTCCCAATCCCGACAAGGGTCTTGACACTAAGGAAATCAGACTTCCTACTCCTACCAAGGCTTATGAGATAGAGGATATAACACCTGCACTACCTACAGAAACACTCAACACCAAAGAAATAAAGCCAAACCATTCAGAGGATTTACACTCCAAAGAAATCACAACTCCCATTCCTAGCCAGGAGCTTGGCAATGAGGACATTAGAGCTCCTCCTTCCACTGAGGAGCATGGCACGGACGATATTAGACCTCCCATTCCAGCCAAGAGGTTCAAAATTGAGGAAATCCAGACTCCGTTTCTTACTGAAGTGCTTGGCACCAACAAAATCACTACTCCGACTCCTCAAATTCTGATCCAAGAACCTCAGACTAAGGAACTAACACTTCTTTCTCCTACCCAAGAGACTAACATTGAGGAAATTGTGCCTCCAATTCATACGGAAAATTCAGCCGCAGATGCAATTACAGCTTCCATTCCTACCAGGGAGCTTGACTCCAGTGAAATCACACATCCTATTCTATCGCAGGAAGTCGACACCCAGGAAAATTCCGCTCGCATTTTTTATGAAGAGTTTGACGGAGAAGAAATAATACCTCAGATTCCGACTGATGAGTTTGACGCAGTGGAAATCAAGCATCCGATTACAGCCCAGGAGTTGGATACAGAAGAATTTTTACCTTCAAATTCAACCCAAATGTTTGACTACAAGGAAACCCCACCTCACATTTCTACCAAGGAGCTTGAGACAGAAAAAATGCCAACAGAAAAAACAAAAACTGCTAATTTCTCCAACTCAGAATACAACTTCAGTAAATTAGACAGTATGGATGAGATCCATGTATTTTTGGAGGACTGCCTCTCTGATATAAGCAAAGGGGAGTCTTCAGAGCAGTTGGTGGAACAGGAAGATGTTGCTACAGAAGATGACATTGAAGCTCCACGATCCGAAAAACTTGCTCATACTGACCTTAAAGAAAGTGACACAAAGCAAAACACTTTGCAGATGGTCACAATACATCAGGAGGAACAGAAAGTCAAAGTAACATCAGAAAAGTGTCCAGAAGCGTTTACAGAGGAACTTCAGTCAACAACAGAGATTTCATCTGAACCCATCTTGAATTCTGTTGAGGTTTCAGGAGCACAAACAGAAACACTGGCTTTGCAGGAATGTCGTCTTCAACTTGCTTTAGATAAAGTGCTTTGTGAGAAGGTTGCCAGTGAAGTCAAGGAGACAACCAAACTCCTATCTGAAATCAGTACAGAACCATTCAACAAAGATGTAGCAAAGGAGCCAGTAGATACATCCCAAAATGAACTTATTCGAGAAACAGAAGCTGTGCAAGCAACACCGCAACAAACTGAGAAAGTAGAAGCAGAACTTGTAGAAAACCAGAAAGAGGAGAGTATCCTGCTGCCTGAAGTTGAAGATAAAGCAATGGCTGCACCTGAAATTGAAATGATCCAGGAACAAGTATCAGTAGCAACACAGAAAAAACAGCTTGAACCTGATCTAGTTGAAGTCCAACATGCTGAAGTCAAAGAAGACATTCATGGAGAAGACCCTCTGATGGAAGAAGTGAAAGACAAAAGTGTGCCTCTGCTTGAAGCCGACATTAAGACAGAAGAAAATGACCAGAGGAGAACGAGTGATATCCAAATTGAACTCGTCAAAGAGGACAAAGACATCGTTGTGCAAGACCTGTCATTTAAAGCGGAAGGGATCTCAGAAAGTATACTTGCAGAAGAAGCCATGACTGATGAAGTCAAATACAGTCCTTTGCCTGGAAGTGAAAATGAACTAGTAAGCAAAGACCAGAAAGCCAAAGCTGAACTTAGTTCTTTAAAGGAGGTAGTACGAGAATCATGTCTAAAATCATATGAACACCAAGAAGTAGGTGATCCACAGAAAACCATGACAGAAGAATGTGAACAGGAGAAGGCGTCTCAGCTTCAAACCATTATTGAGTCAGCAAAAGATGAGGTGGTTGTGGATGCAAATGAAATCGAACCAGTAGAAGAAACATTAGGACAATCCAAACAATCAATCCAGACAGAATCTGTCGAGGCAGAAGAAACATTTTTTGCGGAAGAAATGATGACAGCAGAACTCAAAGAAGAGACTGTGTGTTCTACTGAGGTCCAACCACCAAGTGACCAACAAGCAGCGGCTGTAGTCAAAACTGGACTAAATCCAGACCAAGCTGTAGCACAAGAAGGAGAAGCAATAACAGATATTGCTGAAGACAAAACAGGTGAAGTTAAAGAGGAGGCGATATCACTGAGTGAAACAAATGTGGAGGCAAACCAGGAAGCAGACACCCGAAAGGAGATGGAGTTACTCGAGAAACCTTCTCAGGCGTTATCAGTAAATGTAACGAATGAGGTCCCAGAGGAGGCAAACCAGGAAGCAGACACCCAAAAAGAGGTGGTGCTACTCGAGAAACATGCTCGGGTGATATCACTAAGTGAAACAAATGTGGTCCCAGAGGAAGCAAACCAGGAAGCAGAGAATGAAATGGAGAACATACATTTTTTTGAAGCCTTAGTATCAAAGGAAGCCAACATGGAATTACTTCAATCTGAGGAAACAACAGAAGTCATTCTGGTGGAGGAAAGTCTTCCAAGTGAACACAAAGATCAAGTGCAGCCTCTGCCTGAATTGCCAGGGAACAAAAACATGAAGCAAATAAGTGATTTGATGGAGGGTACTCCGGCAAAGAAAACTGAAGACACCCAGAATGAATCAATGAAATCAGGTGCTGAAACAGAAGTGCTGCAAAGTGTAAGTGATGAAGTCCAAGAGCCGCAAGAAGTAACTGCAGTTAAAACAGAAATAGTAGAGGAGGTGCCTATGTCTGGACTGGGAACCAACGAAGAAAGTCTCACTCAAACATTTTCAAAGGAAACACTGGTAAAGGAAATTTCAGAAACAGAGAATGACATTGCTTCAGAAGCAGAGGAAACCAAGCCTCAACGAGATCAGGCTTTCAAAAAGGAGGAGGATTCGGAGAACACAGATCTTAATCAACAGCAATATGTTATGGACAGGGAGGAAGATGGCACGCCAGAAGTCACAGAAGCACATGTATCCTTACACCAGAAGGAACAAAGTTGTGCACAGATCCTTGAAAAGGTTATTTGCGAAGAAATCCCTGAAGTTTGTGGAACTCTTGAAGACCAAGTTAAACTTCAGGCACATCAAAGTGACGTGGAAAACAAAACTGAGGGAGAAAAACATGATCTACCAGAGGTGACCACTGCTGAAGTTGCGCACGCTCTGGTGACTCAAGTGACCATGTGCCATTTTAAAAAAGTTTCAACTTCACTACCTGATCTGATTACGACATCATCTGGCATGCAGGAACCGCTGCTGGAATATGTGCTACCAGAATCCACAGAAATGGTTGTGTCTGAATTACCTACTATAACAAAAAACAACTTGGCGCAGAGGGCACGGTTAGCCAACGAGGTTCTCATGATGCAAGCGACTGCGATGGAGGTCAACCACAGCATTCAATTACAAGTCGTCCAAGTGGACATCACAACGGCAGAGAAGAGCGTGGATCAGATTCTGGAGGTTGGGATAGGAGATAAAGCAGTAACTGATGTGTGTAACAGAAATATTGAAGGGCTTGAGGAAGTAATGCAAGAGAACTATGCAGGGATGTGTCATGAGCTTGTTTCAAATGTAATGGAGAACAAACTTGAGACCTTGGACCAAATGGTTTTAAAAGAGGCAAAAGAAGTTGAACTGGGAGAAGTTGAGGGAATAATGGAATTATCAACCGAAACACAAAGTTGGAAGGTCTTGGTCCCCATTTGCGCCCTAGAAGCAGAGGAGCCCATGGCACCGACTGATAAAGCTGGTAAGGCACCGGTAGCAAAAGAAGAACACCTCAAAGATAGTCAAAAAGACCCAGAGCCAGTCAAAGGTCATCGAACCCTTGTATTGCAAGATTGCGTACAACAAATGGAGCCAGCTGAAAAAGGAAAACACAAAACTGAGCAAGTTCAGTCACCAGAATCTTTCCCCCAAACAGATCTAGATGAGTACCAAGACATAAAGTCCAATGAGGTTGAAGAACCACAATCTAAAATAGATACAGAAGAACATTCATCATTACCAGGTCTTAAAAGAACAGAGCAAAGTGAGGTTAGTGTCCAGACAATCCTGGCTCTCGACTCAGTACTTTCCGTCGACAACCATAAGGAGCTAGGGATAACTGGGGAAAATGTTCAGGTGCAAGAAATAGAAAAGCCCTCATGTCCAAAAGCGCCATATGAGATCGAAGAGACAGCTCTAGCAGATGAACATATTCAATCCTCAATAGAATCCACTGAGACACAGAAACAGATGGAACTAGTAGAAAAATATGTCCAGACAAGTGAAAACCCAGAGCCCCTCCCCCCAAAAGAGTCCACTGAGACCCAGGAACAGAAGGAGCTACTCAAGATACATGTTCAGGCAAAAGAAAACCAAGAGCCCCTACCCCAAAACAAGTTATTCGTGACCCAGAAAGAGATGGAGTTATCAGAAGAGCATGATCAGCGAAGAGAAAACCAAGTGTCATCACCACAAAGAGAGGCCACTGAAACTCAAAATGAGTTAGAGCTACTCGAGAAACATGCTCAGGCAAGCCAAAACCAAGAACCCATAATCCAAAAAGTCTCAAATGAGACCCAGAAAGAGATGGAGGGATCAGAAGAGCAGGAGCAGGTAGGAGGAACCCAAGTATCATCACCCCAAGATGAGCCCACTGAGACCCAGAAACAGACAGAGCTACAAGAGAAACACGTTCAGGAAAGCAAAAGCCAAGGGTTGCTACCCCAAAAAGAGTTAATCGAGACCCAGAAAGAGATGGTGGTATCAGAAGAGCATGTTCAGGCAAACGAAAACCAAGAGTCCCTCCTCCCAAAAATGTCTGAGACTCAGAAACAAATGGAGCCACTTGGAAACCAAGTCCAGGCAGGCGAAAACCAAGAGCTCCAAGGGTCCACCGAGAGTCAGAAACAGATAGAGCTACAAGGGAAATATCTACATGCAAGTGAAACACCAGAGTCCATACACCAAACGGAGTTGACGGAGACCCAGAAACATACGGAGCTGTCAGAAGAAAACCAAGCGCCATTACCCAAAGAAGAATCCAACGAGACCCAGAAACCTATGGAGCTTCAAGAGAAATACCTTCAGGCAAGCAAAAACCAAGAGCCCCTCCCCCAAGAAGAACCCACCGAGACCCAGAAACAGACTGAGCTTCAAGAGAAATACTTTCAGGCAACTGAAACACAAGACCCCCTACCCCAAAAAGATTCCCCCGAGACTCAGGAACAGACCAAGCTCCAAGAGAAATATTTTCAGGCAAGTGGAACACAAGAGCCCATATCACAACGAGAGTCCACCGAGACCCAGAAACAGATGAACCTACAACAGAAAGATGTTCAGGCTAGTCAAATCCAAGAGCTCATAGCCCAAGAGGAGTCAACAGAAACCCAGAAACATAAGGAGCTATCAGAAGAGCATGAGCAGGCAATAGATAACCAAGTGGCATCACCCCAAGAAGAGCCTGCTGAGAGCCAGACAGAGCAGGTTCAGGCACGTGAAAACCAAAAGCCCTTGCCCCAAAAAGAGTTCATGGAGACCCAGAAAGAGACAGAGGAAACTGAGGAGTTTGTTCAGGCCCCAGAAACGGAAATGGTGTCATTCCCAAAAGAGCCAGCCACTGACCAAAATCAAGCAGTTCAAATTGAAGAGACCTCTGAACCGGCGAGCAAATTGAAATCCACTGAGATCACGGCGAAGGCGAACTCTTCTGTCCTTTCTGGCCTCCCCACAAGGGAGATAGAAGACTCAGTCAAGGAAAAGCTACCAATGATAACAGTCCAATTAATTTTAGAAATTCAACCAGTGGAGACAATGGAACCACAAGAAGTAGTTGGAGCCACAGTGGATGAAACACCCAACATGTGGAAAACACAAACATTCAGAAGTGCGTCAAAACCAGAAACCGAAGACGACGGGGAGGAGATATGGATGGACGCAAAGGAAGAGATTGAAATTCAAGAGACGCCTAAAGATGAGAGTCCGCGACGGGACGGCAACCCTGAGGCCGAACGTGAGCGCGAAGACGGCCATTTTGACATTGCGGTTGACAATTCAAAAATGAAAAGTGCGCCAGTCGTGGAGCGGGATCGAGCAGGTACGTTTCTCTTCTTCTTCTTCAAATGTTGTCGTATGTACACATGCTAATGCTGGACTGCGTTCTCTTTCATGTCTTACTTTCAAGGTCGCACTGAAGACCAGAAGGTCACCGCTGCTGAGACCGACGCAATGAACTGATTTGCAGACTCAGGATATCGTACTTATTAATTTTTTGGTATTTTAACATGAACAGACTAACAAATAGTCATAGTGTCAATTTATTAAGACACGTGTCGCTCGTCATAATGTACATATTAGCTACGTATTTTCCCCTCCAACAGCAAAAAGTGAGAAGAGCCTGGAAATGCATGACCCAATATTTTTGGATGTTGCACTTAGAAAAATGTGTTTATTCTGATTCCAAGTAGGAACACGCCTTGCACTGTCGACACACTTTTCGTTGTTTGTTTGCATGCGCGACATATCGACAAACTCACGCCGATGCTGCTGTCAAATATTTTAACGATTGAATAAAAAAAGAAAAAACAGTCCAGTCATGTGTGAACGTGTTTCAGTCTTTAACATTACACCAGCAATAGACAAACTTCTTTCTTGAGAAGTTATAAAATGTTCCATTGTTGTTGAACTTTTTAAAAAGTACTCACAAAATTTTAATCAAGGTTCAATTCAATTTTATGAATAAAAAAATAACATAAAATCAGAAAGGAATACAGACTGACTTTTTAACAAAGGGCAACTTTAAATTTTAGGGACACACACTCAGCAAATAAATATTCATATTGTATTAATGAAAAAATGCAGAAATTTTATTTAACATGAACAACCACGCAGAATTTCCTGCTTTTTTTTTTTTCTTTGTGACCTTTTCCTCACCCAACAAACTGAACTCCTTTAACAAGATTTGCAAATAAGCACTGAGCGTCCTTTCCACTCACAACTGGCAGTCCTGCTGTGTGGCCAGAATAGCTCCCAAGCGTCACCTGGTGGATATCAAGTGAGGTGCATCCAGTATGTGAAGCCTCAAAAGACCATTCTCACCACTTCAAACAAAACCTAGCACAAAAGATGAAAGCCGCACGTCAGTGGCTCCGCTATGACGCCACGTGCGATACGCAACGGTGCTCACTTCGATGGTGATGAGGATGACAATCATCCACTCCAGCCTCAAGCTGTGCTTCTCGCTCAAGTGGCTCCTCATCAGGTCAGTCAGCTGAGTGCAGTGCTCCAGCTTCTCGTTTACGACCTGCACGGTACGGTTACGAATTACGAAGATGGTGACCTTGATGGTGACCTCGGCTCACCTTGACCCTGCGGTTGATGTTGAGGAAATGGCAGGTCTTATCGTAGATCTTCTCCAGGTTTTCTCTGTCCCAGTAAAAGTCAGGGGTCAGCAGGAGGTCGGAGCTCAGGTTGATGCGATGCCTGATCAACACCACAAAGACAACATGTCAACGCACACACATTTAAAATACTTCATGTCATAAAAAAATGTAATCAGTGTTTTCTAATTAATTACAAAAACCATGAGAACTGGGATGCATACTGAGTCATTTTTAATGTTATGAGTTTATATATGTTGGAAATTTTAAATATTAAAGTAAAAACATTCACAGTACAAAAAAGTACAATTATTGTGTTTTTTTTTAATCATTTTTATCTTTTTTAATAAATTAAAATAGCTATTGCAAAATATGTAAAGAAATGTAAATCTATATTTTGAATGTAAATTTGCTATGTAAAGTAATGTAATTTCCAGACTGAGTCAGCGACCTCAAGGTGAAGAGCTCGCCGATCTTCTGCATCACCTCCGCCGACGACAACTTGACTCTTGTACCCAACTTGAGCGTCTGAAAAAGACAAACACAAATGAGGCGCTTCAGCGCTCCAATTACAAACATCCCACAATGATTGAAAAGGCGCGTGGAGCAGAACGTACCTCGGGGATTGACTGAATGGACTCCACAAAGTTATCCAGCTCTACCTCCCATATGGCCAACTTTACTGTCACATGTTGAAGACAATGAGGCACAGGACACTTCATTAGGCACAGCAAGACATGTCGTGTTCTGCGTGACCTGGCGTCTCACCCGACAAACTCAACGCGTTGGAAAAGGCAAACTTCTCCAGGACGTTGTCGTGGTGCTCCGAGTCCTTGCTCAAAACAAAGTTGCCATGCTCCAGTTTCGTGCTTCCCCTGCGTTGACGGAGCGAGTGAAAAATACTTTTCGCTGAAATTGCTCAAAGATGCCGACTCACTCACTCGCCGTAGGTATAGTTGATCTCTTCGTTTTCCCAGTGGACCAGCGCAACTTCGTACGGCTCGCTCTCGTGACGCTCCAAAATCCTCAACAGCTTTTTCAGCTGACCAGGAAGACAGCAAAAAAACATTTAACCAAGATTATACATTCAAATCAAAGATAAAAAAAGACAGAATTGAGTTTTTTTGGGTACATTTGGCATTAAATGAAGCAAATATGGGATGGTGATTTGATTACCATTTTGTCTTCCACATTCCAGAAAACCACAGAGCCTTCTCTGAAAATTGTCAAAAAGTTGACATATTTCAGACAAGAGGGAAAATGTTGGCAGATGTCTTAACAACTTTAACTTTATGCATCCAAAGATTGAACGTCTAACAACTCCTGTTGAAACATTTGAGCGCCAGCAAAACATGAAGACAGCAATCATGACAAAAACAGCGCAAATCCACCTGAAGAAGAAGACGACAGAGCCGTCATCCGCTTTGGCGCTCACGTCCGGACTTATTACAAGCACGTTGGAGGCATCTGAAATGAGGTCAAATTATTATTATTATTACTATATTTTTTATTCAAAGCGCATGTTGGAGGAGATAAAAATGTGATTTATGTCTGCCTTCTAGTGGTGCTTGGTTATATTGCAACTTAAAACAGCCACTGGCAAACTTGCCTTTTGACGGATTTAATTTTGGATTGAGGCCCCCGACCGGGTGTGCTCTTACCTCGAGGGAACTCCAGTTCACCAAAGCCATGTTGTGTCAGGTCAACGCTGAGCGTGGGCAGATTGTACTGGTCTGCCGTTGCGAAGGCTATGCATCGCATCGTGTTCTGGAAGAAGGTCGGCACACGTGAACGCAAAGAGCAAAATGCGGCGTGTCAATTTAGCACGCGGCTTACCGTGTCCTGATTCAGGAAAGGCTGATTGGCTCTGGAAGGTTGCTTGGTTCTCGGCCCTTTGGGAACTCTTTTCCCAGGCGCCGTCACTGGCTTCAAAGTGGGCTTCAAAACAGATTTGACCAGATTTGACGCATACAAACGCTTCTGTTGGCTCCTGTGTTGGAAATCCTTTAAAAAGACGCAGCCTGGACTTTGGAATACACTTAAAGCAGATGAGCTGAAGCGCCTTGGAGGTTCTTGCTTGAGCTGAGGTGGGCTGAAGGACCACCAAGTTCGGAGCCCAGAGGAGCATGAGGGACTCCGTTGAGGTGAAGTTGAGGTGACAAAGTTCCGTGGAAATCCCACTTTAGCCCACAAAGTCCGCAGAAGCATTTTCTTTTCTTTTGTTGTCTCTCTTGGGCTTGCTCACACACTGGACAGGGACACAAATGCACTTGCAATTACTTAGAAAATAAAAATATATAATGCAAATATAGTACATGGATCATTACAAAATTGGAGGAAAATTTAGGTAGCAACAATTATGTTTTCAAGAAACATTTAATTTGATGCAACCAGCTCAACCAAACAAGGTTTTATAAATTACTGAACAGTATTTTATTTTTCATGTGCTATCTGGCGCAACCCTGCAATAGAAACTCAGGCATATAAAAACACATTCTCAAATACTGCTGAAGAAATATTTTACAATTAAATAAGGACAGTTAAATCTTATTAAATATTGTTATTACGAGCAATACATTTACATTTCGTGTTTTCGTGTTAGTATAACTGCATTTTTTATTTTTCTGTATTTTAACTTGGATTATTTGAAATATCACAGGGGAGGACAGAAAAGTCCCCCAAAAATAAAATGACCCAGAGATCAGCAAAGTGGTTAGCAAGGCGTGCAAAGAAAATGAATCACTTGCAATAGAAATTGTGCTACCTGTATTCCACGCTTTGCAGCAAATGGCTAACCGAGCATGGATCGGTCAATGGGGAAATCATGACAAAAGGTCGTCACCAAACGACATTTGTGCGCTCAAATATGAACATTTCAATAGCGCAAACTCTGCTTGTCAAAATTGACAACCTGGGAATGAGGTGCTATTTTGCCAATAAAGTTTTTTTTTAAGGTTTACTTCCTGTTTAGGCTTACATACATAAGTATTCCCCGATCGATGGCTCGCAGGCAGGGCCGGTTTTATTTTTTTACACATTTTTAACATTGTTAGTGTTTTCTTCACGGCAGTTGTTAGCTGTGTGTCCAGATCTCAACCTGGAGAAGTGGATTGCACTTTGTCAGGCCTCTACACTAAGACCTGTCCAGCTTGGGTGTCCCACCTGAAGATTAAAGCTTCTGCTGGTATAGCTCTTAGGGTCACTGAGGTACGCAAACCCCCTGACCACAATAAGGTGGCAATCTCTCTAATATGAATGTTATATTAAGTATTATTCAAGTTGTTGTAAATCATTAGTTATATCACGGGTCATTACGACGAGTTTGGTGGGGTTTTTACTGCGTCTTCCAACTCCTACCGCGCTGACTGTAACTTGACACTCTCCGGCTGCGTCTTGCCTCATTTGCATACTCACAGTGTAAACTCATTTGTTTACAGAGGGTCGCGGAGTCCTGACAGCAGGCTGTGTGAGGACACACACTGCACCGACATGAGAGAAGAGAGGGGGCTGATTAACGTGTGTTTCTATCAGCGGATTTTTCACTTCTAAATGTTTGATTCGAGGGGGCAGGACATCTGTTTGAGGGGGCGTTGCCCCCTCTTGCCCCTGCGTAGAGCCGGCCCCGCTCGCAGGTAAGATTTCGCTGCACCGTCTCAAACAAAAATGAACCGAATATTTGAGTATAATAAAGGAAAGTTAAAAAAAATAAAAATAAAAAATCCCCAGAAAAGATCCCTTTTTAAAACTGATCATTCAGAAATATTTGGTTTTGACGTAATAAGCCACAGTGTCTGTATTATAGGTATGAACTTAAAATGACAAGCTTTCATGGTCATCAATTCAGGGTTTTCTTCCACTTTAATCAAACTACTAAACTTTAGCAATTTGAATTAATACTTGTTAGTTAGCTAATGTGTGGCAAGTTAGATTTCAAGAAGCAACCCCCCCCCCCCCCCCTCCTCCTCCAAAAAAAAAGCCAGCCCTGTAAACAAGCCTTTTAGTCCGAACCGGGAACGGAATGAACCTTTTGAAGCAAATGTTTGTAATGTGCATGTATTTCTCAATAAATGGATAGATACAAAGTCAAAATGTATTTGCAGAAATCCAGTATACTTTTTTCATTTTTTTAAGTAAAATAAAATTCTCTCCCTCTCCGCAAATGTTTTTTGAATGTATAAATATTTCTTAATAAATGGATAAATAAAAGATCTAAATGAAATCCATGATACCTTTTCTTTTTTTTTTTAGTAACATGAAATTCGCTCCCTCTCCGCCTCTCTCCTACCTGCTTAGAGGAATAAATTCAACATGGGTAAAACAAAAAAAAAACACAGATGTCAAAATAGAGATTTGGCATTTATTGTTTCTGATGCTCGTGTATACATTTGTCATTATATACAGTACACATACACACGTGATCATCCTCACCTTGTTACACATCTGACACTGGATAAGCATACAAAAAATACAATAGTTTCTATCTGGCTCCACATTATTTTATATGTTGAAAAAATAAAACGACAAACGTCGTCCTGACGATGAATCTTCTTAAAAAATAATCTCGGTGCGTACGGTTAAAAATTGGAGGTGGGGATGTGGAACTGCATGCGGGGGGGAAAAAACACGCATTGCAATGTGTTAGCATTACTAAGTTATAGTGATGAGAAAAAAAATCACGGCCTGTTTTGGCCATTTATGAGAAATTAACGCAGCAATCAGGTCTCTCTAAAGGGTTTCGTGGTGCGTTTCTTCGTTTTGGCGACAGCTGTTGCTTTTTGTTTTGTTGCAGATGCGCTTTCTAGACAGGCGGAGGCCCGTTGGTGTAGCTCAGCATGGGGTAGAAGGAGTGGGCCAAGTTGTTGGACTGGGCGCAGTAGTCGGCCTCGGACAAGGGCAGCAGGAAGGCCACCAGCACCAGCACCAGCAGCGCCAGCTGGAGGGGCAGCGCCACCCGCAGGACGCGGTGTGCGAAGCAAGTGCCCCACCGTGCCGGCGGCGCTTCAGAAGGGCAGGAAGCGGACCCAGCGGCGCTGCGACACCTGCCAGACAGCAAATAATGAAAAAACCCTCACTAATTACAATATAGTGCTGATCTAAAATAAAGGTCACATATTATCAACACATTCACATGTAAATTAAAACCAATATTTTTAATGAAATACAGTTTTGTGAGTGTGTGTTAAATGAGGAGTTTGGGAAAGGTGGACTCAGACATCAATCCACCAACAGGGACAAGCTGACACAATCGTAGATGTTCTGTTTTTCCACCAAGTGCTCACGAATATGCAGCAAAACTCTAAAATCTTACCAAATATATGACCCCGAAAAAATCCATCCTCAGACAACAGTTTCACCAATCGACATGAATTCATCCACGGAACCATGTGACAAATGACAGCGCATAATGTGCAATAACAATACAAGCTTTCGACCCAGAAAATGGCAAGACTTTGGAGTTTTGCGAGTAAAACCAACACCCAAAAAGCAGGCTTCAAAAGGGACAACAACGATGGCTCCTCACAAATTGCAAGCAGTGATGATTGAAAGGGGCAAGGGGGGTGCAGAGGTGCTGACATAGCAAGAGAAGAAGAAACTGCAGACTTTTGTGTCGTTCATTGCAGACGGCTTGTTTAGAGAGAAAAAAGGGAAAGTGCGCCTACTAGTGGCGGGCGGGGCGTTGTGGTTAGCTATTGACAAACACTTGGGGGCAGATCCAGTGGTTGGGTTGTTAAGCAGTGGAAATTCCTAACAAACCAGGAAAGGAGGGCTTCCGCCGGTTAGTCGGCCTACGCAAGAGCGTCTAGACTCGCAGAAGATGATGGAATTCACTATCACGACCACCCGATTTAAAATAACAATGTTTTCTTTAGAATAGCCGCATGGGAAACGGTCCAATTTCATTTTGCTGGAAATATAATTCAATGACTACAAATGTGCGACTTCCATCATCTTGCAAGTGCGCTAGCAAGCAACAGAACCAGTACCTGTGCCGTGGACCGCTCAAGGGGCCTCCGCGCTCTGACACGCTACATTTGCCCCGCTGCTGTTTGCAATGAACGGGTCGGTAGAGGGGAGGGGGATGGAGGGGGGGAGGTATAAAAGAAAAGAAAAGTTTTCAGTCCAGGTATATCAAGATGGAAGCCACCCATGACATCGCGTCACCACCCTGAAGTACAAATGACATCACGATGAAAAGGTCCAAGCATTTCACCAGCTCACAAATGGTGCGAAACTGCAAACTACTGTGAACTAAAAGCAAACGATCCAAACTGGAGGGAGGCAGAGTTCCGAGGAAGGCTTAATGGGAAAGAGGCTCCACGCATTTTCAGGCAGAAAAGGAAAAATAAAAGCTCACGTGGCTCTCGGGCTGGCTGTGCTGCACACATCAGAAGTGCGTGGAAAGTTCGGGAAGTGAGAAGGAGAAAAAAGTGGAGGTGCGGAAGTAAGTAAGAAAGGAAGGAAGGAGAAGACGAAGGAAGGAAGGACAGATCTCGCCATGGGAGGGGTGAATTGTTGACTTTGTTGGGGTGCATGTTGTGAGCCCCTTTCACACTGCCCAGCTTTTGTTTTAGAGGGAAATGAATGAATTTTGGAGCAAAGCCGGGACTGAAACTCTATTCTCAATTTTTACAGACAGCAATACCAAAAGAAGACATTTAAAATGCACCCTGAAAATGACAGTTTAGTAAAGACGCGCCTCTGTTAAATTTCCGCTTCTAAAATTTCTGGTCAACAATTCTAGCAGCGGAGATTCTTGAATGGCTACGGCAAAAGGAGGAGGCAGGGAGGCTTATATGTTACCGATCGCCGCCGACTCGGAGTGCTCCTTCCGGAGGCGGGGCTGAGCGACCCGGATCCTGTATCCAAATCGTCCGCAGACGACCACGACGAAAGATCCTGTGCAGAAAAAAAACAAGACCAACAGGCTCAAGTTCAAAAGCTTGAGGGAGGAAAACAAACTCAAGCGCCAAGAGAAAGCGCCCACGACTCGGTTTGGGGCCCACTGGTGAGGATCGGGTGTACCTGCTGACTGCTGGTCAGGTCCAGGATGCGGGCCAGCTCCCTGAGGTCTCGCGTGACCTCCTTGAGCAGCAGCTTGAGGCGGTTGCCGATGACATGGACCTTCTCCTTAGCCTCCAGGCAGTCGCCGCTCTGCGAGGTGACCAGCAACTGCAGCGCCATGTCCTGCAGCGAGGCCACTTTGCGCTGTGAGTCCAGCAGCTCCTGGCGGATTTGCTGCAACCGCAAGTCAGAGCTGCAATTCCGACGCTCGCAAGGCTGCCATTTTGTGACTCTTGACCCACAAAAAGCCTCAGCGGTCCAATTCAAAAAAGAGAAGCTGTGCGTGTGTACCGTGAGCGCTTTATGGTGCTCTTGCAGAGTGTCGCTGTCCTGCACGGGGTCGATGGGGACCACTTGGTTACGTCGACGGTCGATATTTTCCAGCCACAGCAGCAGACCGTGACTCATCTCGTGGAAGTCCTGTTTAAGGCATTTCATCAAGTTCTTCCTCCCAGCCCAACTTGTACCCTTCTCTGGACATACTTGACACTGCATGAGGGCTCCCTGCAGCGAAGACCTCCAGCCGTCCAAGGCAGCGGCCAGCTCGTCCCAAGAGTTGTTCATGTCCTTGAGTTTGGCCTGCAGCTCCTTGGATTCGTCTGTGTCCGAGTGCACAAAGTCGGCGCTGCACAGGTTGATGGACAGCACGATGCCCTTGCGCTTGTCCCAAGCTCGCTGAAGCTCCTGGACACGTGCCAACAGACCCACTTAAGCCCACTTATTTTTTGTTTTTACATTTGGGGACCTTTGAGGACGAGCAGGAACACACCTTGAGCTTCTTGATGCGAAACTGGATGGTCTGGATGTCGGCGCTAAGGTCGAGGCCACGCTGGCGCTCCAGCTCGTCGCCAGCCTCCTGCAACCACGTCCGGATGTTGTCGAGGTCCGAGTTGAGCTGCTGCCACTGCTGCTGGTTCTGCTTGCTGCGGATCTCCTTGCTGAGGTCCTGAGCCTGCAGGAGCTCCCAGCGTTCGATCACCCCTGGCACGAGCAGAACGTTGAGATCCCCGAGCTTGTCTTTCATGGCACAAAGAAGCCTATCCCGGCGGGGCTCACCGGACGTTTGCGACTCGGATCCGCCGGGGTTGGCCAGTCCAGACGCCATGTCCTCTTCCTCTTTTAACTGGCAGCCCACCCTCTTCACTGCGTCTATGTTGCCGCGACATTCGCCCAGCAGTCGCATCTAAGTATCAATATATTATATAGATGATATTTCATACAACTATTTGTATCATTTTATTGAGATGCTTAGTAATTTCTTACAATATATTGATTATTATTGCTGTATATTGCAAAGTAATAAAAAAGGAGCTAAAGGGATGCGCTCGAGGCAAACTTACATATCCCATGTAGGAGGCATCCAGGTCGACGGCAGCGTACGTGCGGCTGCGGCTGCTGTCGGCAAGCGGCGGGTCAGACGACGACGCCTCCCCTGCGGACACGCACCGTGTTCACACACACACGCGTGATCATTGAGCGTTCACGTGGTGTTTGGTGTCACCGGGATCCACGGCGAAAAACCTCGTTCGGGCGGGGGTGATGCGAGTAGAAAACCTTGAGCATCACCCGCCTCGGTACGGACGAAAGACCGACCACCACACGACATGCAAAGAGGATTTATAGACCTTTTCAGAGTGATAGTAAACAAAAGGTGCCAGGGTACTTCCGGGTGGCAGAAAGAGGATTGACGAGTGCTGACTTGAACTGAGAAAAAAAAGACTTCAATGCACACGTCAAATTTCCACCACGTCGATTTTGGCCTGTCATTCTGTCTCCCTTTAGCGCTGATGAAGAAGGCTAAAATCTTTTGAGCTTTTGCCACCCGTGACGTCCCGGTGAAAAGGTCTACAAGCCACACAGCACCGAGCAAAGTGAGAAGGAAGGGGCTCCATTTCTCTTAAGTCACTTTTTTTTCCGTCAATTGAAGGGACCAAAAGAAATGGAATGGAGCCCCAGTGTTAGAAAAGTGTTGCTATCGGTTACCAAAAGTGAAAATGAAACACAAATCCAAAAGCGGTGAAAGCTCTAAGGCCCCCAGGTGGTGCTGAGTTTAGCATGCTAGCTTTGTTAGCACGTTGCCTACCAGCGGAGCACCTCAGTATTTTCTCTGTTAGTTTAACAAAGGCCTCCGGGCTCTCTGGGATCACTACATCTGGAAGACACATTGTCAAGCACACACACGTTCAGCACCCGGCCATTTTACACGACTGACATTTTGTTGGGAGCCTGTGATACTTGACTTTTTGAGGCCTCCACATCATCAGTGAGATTTTTTTGAGTGTGTTGAAAAGCGTGTGCTATTAATACATCTGCTTCACAAATAATCCACAAGAGGGCAGTAATTTAATAACCAGACCTCTTTCCAGTGAGGCTGAAAGATGGCTGAGATGAGGCGCAGGGGTGTTTGCTCATAATTAAAAAAAGAAAAAAGGAAATCAAACAATTATAAATCATATGAGGTGCTGACCTGACAAAGCGGAGGCAGGCGGCCGCAGGAAGTCTCCCTCCTCAATCTGCTGCTCCCGGAGGGCCCGACTGGCGCTCTCCAGGCCGCGGCTCAGGTCGTAGTCGTGGTCCCACTCCAGCGGGATGGAGTCCACGCTGGCCGGCGTGTCCCGGCCCGAGCGCTCTGTTCGCAGCTGCGCTGCCAGCGAGGCCGCTGAGCGTCCCGATGAGGGCAGCGGCGACAGGAAGCCGTCGCCCAGGCGCTCGTTCCACGGCGGCAAGCCCGAAAGGTCGCCTGAAAAGTCGGCGGCCTCGTCCAGTTCCAGTTCGCGGTCCGAAAGAGACGCTTCGGCGTCGTCCTCGGCCAGCTGCAGGACAATTGCAATGGACCCGTGAGGACTACATACTGAAGAGCAAATTGACAACCACACATAAATATTTATACTGAACAGTAATTGCCAATAAAGAGGGTCCAAGATGGCGGCAGAGTACTACGTTTTTCTAACTGAAGCTCCTCGGCTCCCTTCAACATCCATCCATCCATCCTGGGACTGTTTAAGGTCTTACGGGCAGTCGTATGAGCTTCTTGTAGTATCTCTCGACCCGTCCGAAGACCTCCTGGCAGTAGCGCTGCAGCTCCTCCAGTTCCTCCTCGATGACGGCGGCGTCCAGCGGCTCGCTCTTCTCGATCAGTGCGCCGCCCTGGTGGAAGATGCCCTCAATCTTGGCCGTGGTCAATGAGATCTCCTGCTGGAAGGACTGTGGGACCAGAAAACGCCTCACTAGCCGTGTACAAAAAAAACGTGATGCGCGCTGTTTTTCCAATATTTGTATACAGTCTTTTGTTATCCATCCAAGCCAACATTGAATTGTTGCTCTGCAGCCACTCACCCGGAGCTGTTTGATCTTGGCTTGGATGTCGCATTCAGAGAAGTGCTCGATGTTGGTGAGCTGCAGGTCCATCTCGGTCAGCCACACCAGGATGCCATCCCTGGCCGTCTCAAACTCCTCCCTCTGACTGATGAAGTGCTGCACAGGCAAAGGAAAAACGCTCCTTGTCAGTCAGAATACAAACACTCAGTTGCAAGAAGTAGGTCAGCCTTTTGGAATGAGTGAGGACTGCTTTGCTGACTCAGGGCCTGGATAGAAGCCGCGTGAGCCAGTGGTCATGGTCCCCACCTTGAGCCGGCGGAGGATGGCCGTCACCCTCTTCTGCAGGTTGTCCCAGCGCTGGTTGGTGCTGTGCGCCATCTCCTTCAGGCCGCCGCAAGCGTCGGTGCGGTTTTCTCTGGCCAGCCGGCGGTACTGCTTGTTCAGCAATTCCAGCTGCGTCAGGTTTTCGTGGACCTGACGCTGGAAAGTCTGCGGACATGCGGCGAGACAAACCGCAAAGGTCTCTTCTTCTAAAAGTGCAACTGAGGTATATACTGAGGCTTTGTTTTTCTTGTAAAAAAATCTTGATTGATTAAAATGACAATGATATGTCTTGTAAATACTCCTTTATCATAAATTGTGCACCTCAAATTTCTTGAGTTCCTCCTTGGCTTCGGTGTACAAAACACCCGAGGAGTTGGGTAACGCGGCCGTCTCCTCAGAAGCAGCCAGCCACTCCTCAAAGCGGGTCACGTCCTCCAGGAATTTCTGCCACAAGCGCCACGTTTCCTCAATCCTGCAAATCGACGTGCACTTTGGTTAATTATCAGAGGTGATCAGCGAGCAAAGAGTCAAAGACGAGGTCCTACTTGAGCCTCCTTTCCATGGAGGAGGCGCAGATGCTCCTCCATCGGCGGTCCAGACTGCGCGTGGCCTGCTGGATGGAATCGCACTCGGCGTCGGTGGCGCAGGCGTCGCAGTCGTGCAGCAGAACCTCGCACAGGTTCAGCAACGACGCCACGCCGGTGCTGTGCTTCTCGATGTCGCTCTGAAGCTCCTGCTGTAGGTCGAGCCTTCGCTGAATGTCTTGGAAGTCGCAGGAGTCGTAAGCGATGGGCTGGGATAGCTCGGTCTCGATGTGGGCCAGCCAGGTACGCAGGCTGCTCATGTTCTTGTCCAACTGCTGCACTGCCACCAGGGTTTCCCTCAGCTTCTTTACCCTGACGACAGCACATGCGCCGGAGATTGAAAATGGAGCCGGTGGATTCGTCGAGTTGAAAGTGTCTTGTCTGTCGCCTCACCTAGCGCCGATTAGGTCCAGGAGGTGCTGCCAGCGGTCGTTGACTTTGGTGAGCTTGTGTTGGATTTCGGCGGCCTTGCTCGGGTGGCTGGCCCGGGCCAGGCGCTCTCCCAGCTGGTGGAGGTGCAGCTTGTTCTCCTCGGCCACGGAGATCTCCTCCTGGTAGTCCTGACAACAACACACCACAGACATTACAATTTGGTAAGTTGTGCTGAACGTTAGCCAAAAATCAAACATAAAACAAACACAAATGGGATGGAACCCTGGGGAAACAACTCGAATGAAAACAGCAGGGGCTCCAAAATGGAACCTTGTGGAATAGGACCATGACGGTGCTGCAGTGGAACTCAGAGCAACCAAAACTAACACAAAAAAAGTCCTAATGTGCGCTCCTTACCTTCCGCAGCCGCTCGATCATCTCCTCAATGCTGACGTCTCCATTTTGCGACACCTTGCTCTCCATGCTGGTGAGCCACTCGCACAGCTCCTTGTACTTGTCATGAAAGGCACTCCACTCGTTCAGCTTGTCGGCCACCTGCTGCCCGCGCAAGTTTAGCTGCCAAGAGAGAAAGACATTGGCCAAGTCGAGCGAGGCGCTGAGAGTAGCACTGGGTGGTTTTGTGTGTTTCCTGTCTCTCTGTTGTGAAGCACAAACAGGATGCAGTGCACAATCTTTCAGTGCAGGTGTTTCATCAACTTTGCAAATAGGAAATAGACTTCGAGATTTTTTTAAACTAAAAAATAGTTCTTGGTCAATTCAGATCGATCCAAAATATTCAGCTCATCCAGAATTTCTTGGGAACTATTATCCATACTCCAATTATAATCAAATTTCCAAAACTGCACACTTCAAAATTCCCTTATTTCGCAAGAAAATTCCCACATAAAAAAAAACCACCTTCACAAAATCTTAATTTCAGAATTCCTACATTTGATAATAAAATTCTCAATTTAAAAACCATCTGACGCATTAATCTCCATCTTCCATATTGCTTGTTCACTTTCGACCGTTTCAAAGTCTCACGCACGACATTTAAACAACCCAAATGATGTGCATGCGTCACCTGGTGGCAGATTTCCTCCCACATGCGCTGCAGCAGCTCAATGCGCTCCTGCAGCACGCACAGGTCCTCGGCGCTGATGTAGCACGACAGCGACTCCCTCAGGACAGTCAGGTGGGCCAGATCGCCAGTCCAGCCTTCGATGGCGCCCTCCAAGTCCTGATAAATGGCGGAGGCGCCCGTGTGACGTACAGTAAGTCCAAACGTGGGAAAGGACCGGACCCGGTGTACCTTGCAGCGCATCTGCTGCGCCTGCAGGTCGTCGTGATGATCGGGAAGAGGCTGAGAGAGTTGTCGCTTGAAGGCCCGAAGCTTCTCCAGAGATGTGCCGATGCCTTTGTCACAGCGGTCCCAGTCCTGTTGTCACACAAAGCGAGTTTGTGATATCTGGATTCCATTTTGTAAAGATACTTTAGCAATGAAGGTGTGCTGCACCTTCAACAAGGTGCTGAGTTGCCGCCGCAGTTCCTCCAATCGTCCGCTGGTCCGCTTCCAGCGCTGCTGGACGTCGGTCAGCTCGGCCTGCAAAGCGGTCTCGGCTCGGCTGTCGGCCGACAGCAGCAGCTGTCTACCGGCCTCCACCGTCAGGATGTAGCTGCCCTGCTGCCGCTGCAGCACCTTCTCCTTCAGCTGCAGACACACACACACAAGACAGAAACTTTAGCGAGGCTGGCCCATATGGACAGCTAAAACTGTCCGGTTCTGGACCTGGAGGGCATCCAGCATGGAGCGAGCTTGCTGCAGAGGAACGGATGTCCCGGGCCGAAGTCCCTCGGCCGGTTGGGAGAGGTCCACGAGCCACTTGCGCAGCTTGTCCAGCATCTCGCGGTAGCGCTGCCACTGGCGCACCAAGCCGTCAATGATGCCGCGCCTCTGCTGGGCGCGCCGCACAACGCCCTGCCACTGGTTGCTCAGGAGGGCCAGTTTCAGATTGAACTCATTCCTGCACAATCCAATCCAGGAATAAAACAATATATATACACACACAACATATATATGGACGGATTCAAAGTCTGTAAAGCCGACCGGTCATCCACTTGGCCCTGTTCCAGCATCCTTTGTCCATCGCAGATGATGGAGTGGAGGATCTGCTGACGACTGAACATCTCAGCCTGGAATAACTGCAAGACAGCAAACCGTGTTCATGGATAATAATAAAAAAATAAAAATTCCAAACATCCTGAGGAGTCAGAGAAAGGCTCGGAACCTCGTGGGCCTTCTGTTGTTCCATCAAACTTTGATAGTTTCCGGAGATTTCCACAGCTAGATTCTGCTCCGTTTGGACCAAGAACTCCATCCACGTCTCACACTTTTCCAAGAAGGTCTGCTGCTGAAGCAGGAAGGACTGCAGTTTGCTGGAGGAAAAGAAAAGCCACAAGCCTTGAGCATGAGGCTGGTGGATCTGACAGAGGGCAGGCTGCGGCGCAGTGGGACTGTCCTCTCAAGGCACAGATGATAATGAACTTCTTACCTAAATCTCTCGGTGGTCTGCGCCGAGGCGGCCGACCAGCTCCTGTTCAGGTTCTGCATACGTTTGATCTCGGAATCGTTGAGCGGGAGCCGATAACCCAGCTCGTTGAGACGCTCCAATTCCGGCGCCAAGCTGCTGAACTTCATCATCAGTCGCTGTTGAAAGACAACGCTTATGTCCGCAAAAGTCGCTGCAAAGATTTCTGTTTTGTTTTGCAAACCTTCAGCTCCTGCATTCGCTCTTGGATGAGGTTCAGGTCAGTGGAGCCGTTCGGGTCGTGCACCCTCAGAGCCTCCTCCGCTTCCACCACCCAGTCCCCTAAAGCGACCAGCTGGCAGTTAAAGGTTTCGTAGTCATGGACGCCGGTCTAGAAGGGTGAGGAGACAAACTCAAAGCTCAGAACACACGTCACGTTGATGCTTGACGCAAAGGTTGCGCACCTGTAGTGTGACGAGTTGCCTGTTGAGTGCTTGCTCCAGCACCGCCAGCCGCTGAGAAAGTGCCAGGTGGTCCGATTGAATGGCGAAGGCAGCCGAGGTGTCTACCTGCTGCTTCAGCTGATCTCCCAGTTCGCGGAGAACCTGCAGGGAGGCTTGCACCGGGACGAGGGACTGGAGAACCTCCTGCCAAACAAACCCAAAAAAATCATTTAAAGCGTGAGAGGGGTGAAAGTCTAAAAACAGACTTGATTTTCACGTCTGGGTTTGTAATGTGTCCAAAGCGCACGTACGCCGCAGTTTTGGATCCAGGCGGACACATGCTCATCAGCCATGTCCTCGCCGCACGCCGCCTTGATGAGCTGCTCGGCTTTCTCCTCCTGGAGCAGGACACTGGCGCAGTTGTGCTGGTGAAGGTCCTTGTAGCCTTGCCACAGTTGCTGGAGAGCTTTGCTGCTCCTCAGTCGCTCAGATATCTCCTCCAGGAGGCCGGACCACCTGAGGAGGACATGGAGCGCTTCAAGGAAGGAAGGGCTTGACGTTCATCGGCCAGACGGTGCTCTGGTGAAATCAATGGAGTCACCTTGCGTTGGCGTCCTTGAGGGCGTGCCCGAGGGAATCCGACACTGATGGGTGACACTCTTTCAGCAGCTGCTGGGTGATAGCACCGAACCTCCTCAGACTGCTCTCCTGCTTCTCCAGTTCCTCTCGCAAAGCCTGTAGACGGCACACCGATGACCGGATCGGATCCAGCCGTCGCATCCGAGCGAAGACAAATCATACCTGCAGACTTTGCACTTGCTGCTGGACGGCCTCCAAGGAACCGGTGAGGAGGCGGAAACGTGAGACGGAATACCGGCCTTCCGTCAAGTAGGCGTTTATCTCTTCTGAAGCGCGTTTGTAAAGACTCCACTGATCCGAAACCGACGTCAGGCTGATCTTCAGCTGGCCGATCTGGACATTTTGATCTTAAGTTTGGTTTTCGAAAAAAATAATCAAGACAGGAATGGAAGCAACATACGAGGTGGTCCAGATTGGCCCAGGTGTGGTTGACGCCCTGGAGGGTCTCCATGACGATAGCGCAGGCCTCATCGGTTTTGTTCTGAACAAGAGCGCAGCCCTGCTCTTCAACCCGCTCCAGTTCTTTTTCTTTCTCCCTCATCAGCTCCTCCATTTCCTGAAAAATAGATTTTGGAGTTTTGACCGGCTCTTCAAGAAGGCCGACAACATGTGAGGGCTACCTGGCAGTCCTTGAGCGCATTCTGCACTGACATCAGGTCTTCAATTCTGTGCTTCCTCTTCAGCCGCTCTTCTTGAGTTCCCATCCAGGACTTCAGAGTCTGAACGCTGCCCTCATACTCCAGCCACATCTGCAGCAGGTTCTCCAGCAACTGGATCTGTCAAACAAATTTTCCACCTATTTTTTGTTGTTGTGCCATAGATGCAAGATGAGTGTCATTCCTCGCTGCCTCACCCGCTCACTGATGCGACCCTGCAGGATCTGCCAGCGCTTGTTCATGACGCCGAGACGCTCGGCAAAGTCGGTTTTGTCGCTGCGCTTGCTCTCCACGTCGTGACCGCTGAGGTGCAGTACCGACTGGTTGACAAAGTCCACCGTCAACTGCTTGCAGCTTAAATCCACCCTGACGCCCTGAGAAATGGCAAATGTACTGTTCGAATCGCCGTGGCAACCTTCTCGCATAGCAAAACCACTTTCAAGGCCACCTTGTATTTCTGCAAGTAGTCCTGGATCACATGTGATCCGACGGCACTCTTGAGGTTTTCTTCATCCTCCTCGATGACATTCTCCATCAGCGATATCCAATTGAACAGCTCTGAGATGGCGTGGTGGGAGGCCAGCTTCTCCATTTGGATCTGAGGAACAAATGGACATCAATTACATACACGTTTAATTTGTCTGTCAGCAAGAACTGAAATGGCAAGAATTTGTTCCGGCCCATTGAAACCTACTCAACCGTTTTCAGCGAGGAGTAAAGTCGAGGTTGGAGGGGTAGGTACCTGATGGAGCTTCTCCTGCACCACTGGTATGCGTGTGAACAATTCACTCCACTGATTGTCGATGCGGGCCAGGTCTGAGCGGAGCGCTACCGTGTCCACCTTCTTTAGTCTCAGGAGTTGGTTTCCGTCAGAGAGCACAGAACTCTTCAGGCCGGACTTGCTCTCCGCTTCCTTGGAAAACTCCTGAGATGGAGCGCAATCTTGAGAACGACAGCATGATTGTGACGTGATAAGCAGTGATCTCACCAGAAAAGCGGAGAGCTGCTCTCTGACTGTTTCCAACTCCTGCGGGACCAAGAGTGCTTGCGTGTTCCAAAACTCCAGACGCTCCAGGGCAGACTGGAGCCATTCGCTCAGCTCCCCGCACTGTCTCTGATAGCTAGAGAGAAAAAAATTTGACTGAGCATTCTCGATTAATTCTCTATTTTCATCCATAGCTGTCACAGTTCCGATTCAAGACATTTATTGTGGATCCACAGCGCATCTGATGATGTCCCTGACCTGGTCCAGTGTTTGAGGATGGCCTCCAGACGCTGCAGTTCCTTTGTGACTTTGCCGGTGCTGTCCAGCCAGTGCTCGCCCATAACCGCCAATTGATTCTCCAACGCGGGACAGCAGACGGACAGCAGGAGACGCTTGCCTTCTGCCAGAACCTGGTGCAGTTTGTGTTGGTGCTCCGTGAGCTTCCCCTTCAGAGCCTGGAAGAGGGACTCGAGTCACATTTTTTGCAAAGGTGGCAAAAGTATTACAACAGGTACTTCAGTAAAAAGGCCAAGTAGTGGACTTGGATAAAATGGCAGATTCATTTTCTCCTCATTGTACCTGATACAGTGAAATCCGCTCCATCAGTTTCTCCTCCGTCTCTTCCACTAATGCCACTGCAGGGATACTCTCCTCGACAGCCTCCAACTGGCCATCCAGGCTTTGGTAATCCTGCACCACGTGACGCCAACTCTGACAAAGAGAATACAGGAAATGCTTTCAGCATTTTTTGCGGGTGAAGAGAGCCTTGTTGTCTTACCTCCAGAATGCCTTCCAGCTCAACACCTTTGCTGTGTGCCAGCTGGAGGACGCTCTGAGCCTGGTTTAAGGTCTCCTCCAGCACCCGGCTCTCTTTAGGAAGCATCAGCGCGCTAATTTTCCCATAGTAGGTCTCAGTTAAAATCATATGTGACTCCAGGCCCTGGAAAAACTCCTAAAAGACAACCACAGATTTTGGAGAAGAACCAATGATGATTAAACTCAACATACACAGCTTTTTTTTAAACACGTACGTATTTCATTATCCATACATATCATACAAATCATGTAACAAAAAGCCTGACCTTGTGTTTGTCCAGGTGACTCTGGACTTCCTCGGCTGAGCTGGCGATGATCCTCTGGTCGGCAGCCATCTTGCCCTTGGCCGTGTCCACCAGGTCAGTAAGGTCCTGCAGGGCCCGCTCGTACTGCAGCTTGAGTGCCACGTTCTGGTTCAGCCCGCTGCGCCGAGTGCCTACGGTCATCATCAGCTCCTCGTAGGCATCCTGACCCCCCAAAAAAACAAGACTAGTACTTTGATTTACAAATGCCCCAACTTCGTTCATCTAACCTGAAGCTTCAGCATTTTATCTGTTGATATCTGATCGGCTTGCAATGAAGCTCCTCTGCTTTTCAGTTCTGCAATCTTTTGTTCAAATTCTTTCAGGTTGTCCTCTGTGCTGGCAATGACCTGCATAAAAACGAAAGATGCGTAAAAAATGAAAAATGTAAAAACGTTTTGCCGTACCTGGAGCTGCTCTGAAACTGGTCTGTCCATGGCTTCGGCTAGTACTTGCAAGACCTGGCACTTTGACTCCATTAATGCACTCTGGAGATGTTGCAGTTCAGTCTGTGTTCAACAACAAAGCCAAATCATGCAGGACATTGTACAATCAAACAGTCAATTATAAGTTCAAAAAATTGAGAAAACAAGAACCATCAGTGTAAAAAAAGATGTGTTTTGTGTTGGTTTGGGGAATTACAAATGTGATGAACAAGCGGGGCCCCAGAACAGAGCCCTAGGGCACACCTCTGGTGCCCTAGGATGGCTGGGAGGTGAATAATTAAAGTTGAATGAACGGATGAATAGCAACCTGGTAGGCTGTGAGTTGGTGAGTCCTAGTCCTCATGTGATCGCAGCTTTGACCCAGAGCAGCGCCCAGAGCTCCCAATCTCTCTTTCAGGCAGTCCATATTGTCCTCCAGCAAGGCTCGCTCCTCTTGCCTCAAGCCAGATGACGTGGCAAGCAAGGTCTGACTGAGCGCCACGTCCCCTGCCACGTGATGGAGATCCCTCTCCAACGTCTGCAAACCAAACCAGGAACAGTTCAGATCCTGTTTGATCTCTGATATTGAAGCAAGAATGCTGAATTCCATGAAAGTCTCTCCATAGAGGTTGAGTGACATACAATCACACATATAATATTTCAGGATTTGGCAAGGAAAATGGTTGCACCTCCTGCTTTTCCAGCTGAGTCTCAACGTTATCAGCCAGCAGCAGCGAGTCGGACAAGACCACGTTCTCCACGCCGTCCAGCCAGGAGGAGGTGGATGAGACGGCTGAGTAGAGCTGCTGCTCCATCGTGGACGCCTGCACGGCACTCTCGTCGCCAGGCTGAAAAAGGACAGCAGGGTAAAGTAATAAGTCGTGTGCCTCAAGTTTCCCAACTCTGACTTTTCCGAAACAATAATACAAATTTCAACCTGAGAATGTTCCATTGTTCGCCTGCAACGGTCATAAAGAGCCTTTAGCGATACGGCGTCAGTTTCAAGTTCTTCTTTCAAAAGCACTGACGCACACGGAGCACTGGAATAAACCTGCAAAGAAACACAACCAATCTATTCTCTGGCTTTTAAAAACAACTTTTAGTAGTTTTGTCTTGCTTTTTGCATGACTCGACTATACCGTCTGCTTGTGGTCCTGCACCAGGTTCTTTTGCATCAGCTGCACTTTGGTTTTAAGCTCCAGGCGCAGGCTCTCCCACCTTTGCCTCATCTGCTGACGGGCGGCGTCGGCTTCCCGCTCGGCGAGCGCGGCAGCTGAAAACGGCTCGGAAGCGCTGCCAAAAGCACAAACAAATTTCCATTCACAATGTTCACAGTATTAGCTGAAAACTATTGAGAAGGGCGTTCAGTACGTGGTGCTCCCCGGCGACGCCTGCTGGATGAGGATCTCCTCGCCTCTGCTGGCCACCGACTGAAGCAGCTTCTTCTGCTCTGCGAGCTGCTCCTCCAATTCCTACGCAACGGGGGAGGAAATGAATTTTTTTTTCGTCCGAGTGCCGATGCCAACAGCGTGGTTGCGGAACGTACCCTTTGGCTCTGAAGCGTGTCCTGGTGCTGTTGGGAGCGCGTGGTCCGAGCCTGGGCCACCCAGTCCTGAACGCTGGAGCTCTGAGAGAGACTGGAGTCGGACTCGCTGTCCTCCTGCTCTTGCGCGGAGCCCTGCGCACAATTTATCGGCACGTACGGTTTCATGTTTGTGTCTCATTGGTAGTTTGCGGTTCAAATGTGTTGTCTGAAGAAGCCCACCTGCATGCTGGTATGCTTCTCCTGCAGCATCTTCTGCAGCTCCAGCAAGCCTCCCTTCAGCGTGCGCAACCTCCTGGCCAGCCGCTCGGCCTCAGCCCGGGTCTCAGCCCGGGTCTCGGCGCGTCCCCGCAGAAACAGGTTCTCGCTGCGTACAGACAGCACGGAGAGGGCCTGCACCTTCTCCTCAATGTCCAGCAGCATATTCTGCAGCAGCAGGAAGAGGGAGGCCAGCTCAAACATTGTCCATTTCTGTACGGACCTGCGGCTATTCCCGACCGGGGGGTGGCGAGGGCTTTGCCGCTGCCCTTTGATCCGGGCTCCTCTGCTCCGAGTTCTTCTGCCACATCGGCGCTAATCCCTCACGTCGTGTTGATAAAAGATGAAAGCCACGCGTCGAGTGAGATGAAAACGTGCATTTGTTTTCTCGTTTGTCAGTCCTCCCGGCTCTCGAGGATTTCCCGGAGGCTTTGCCACCAATCCCGGCAACGGGATCTATTCGTGGTCAGACGGCGACGCGTGAGGGACTCTGACATAATCTTCTTAAGAGCACTGCTCGTGCTGCTAAGAAGCAAGGCGAGTCAGCCAGCTGGAGGCCTGAGCACGCTTGTTTAGCTACTCACGATAGCAGTGCCCCACCCACCTCAAAGGTTTTGACTCGCGCCTGCAAACATTGTTTACCGACACATTTTTTTCAAATTCCTAGATTCTAAACAACATTCATTCCCTGACAACAAAACGTGTTTCTGCCTCAAAACTTCACATCAGTGCTTCCAAGCAATGTTGTCTCTTGAAAGGGAAATCATAATAAAATACAGTATGCAAAAAAAAACAAAAAAACACCTGACAATGCGTGAGCTGCCCTTCGGCGTCCGTCTCCTGCGTTTCAAGGATGACGGCGGCAGAACGTCGCGCCCGGGTCAACCACCGGTCCAGTTCGTCCGCTTGGATCTGAAAACCTCGTATAGCCTCATCCAGGCGTTGACCTTCAAGACGATCGATGACGCGTTCCTGCAGTGGACGGGTTCCACATTAACAAAATTGAAATTGTCTCAATTGTGTGAAATCTTAGCCTGTCTCTATAAACATAAAACTATTACTCAGTTGCATGAATGGCAAGTGAAGTGAAATTGGACCATTTCAGGCAACACACGTGCTATTCTCTTACCTCCAACAGCTGGCGCTTCCCCGAAGCCTTCATGTGGATGGTGGCCATCCTTTCGGCGAGGACGGCCAGGGACGACTGCATGGCCAGCTGGTCGGCCATGTCCGAGTCCACTGCGGAAGCGGCAGCTACGTTCAGGTCGTCGCTGAACCTCATCTGGAGTCCGTCAATGTCCTCCTGCACGCTCTCAATCTCTTGCATCACGCCCTGCAAAGTCATATAAGATGAAACTATATTCGGCGTTCCAATGTTTTTAGATTAGTCTGTATTTGCCCAAACTGTAGCCAAGGGTATTTATTAAGTCCAGAAATTGCTGACCTGGTGCATTGTTATGTGACTATCTGGACTGGTGTCAGCCTCCAGGGGCTCGCTCAGCTTGGCCTCCAGCGCTTCCATTTTGGACGAGATGGATTGCAGCGAGGCCTGGTAGCGCTGCTGCTTCTCCAGAGCTTCGTACAGACTTCTTTGCTTCTCGCTGATCTGTCCGCATAGCAGACATGAAAGTGGCTGCAAAGACGGGACCTTCTGCGAGCGTACCTACCACGTTTTTCAACGTCTCCCACGAGCGCTGCAGGTCATCCAGGTTGGCCACAGACTCAAAGGTCGGGTCGTAGAGTTCTTGGACCGGCGCTCTCTTCAGGGCTCCCCTTCCAGCCTGGGAGGATGCATTCAAAGGATTATGACTTGAGGTTTTTTCTGCCTGTACTCATGAGAGACAAGCGTACCAAATTCTATCTTGTTTGGTGAAACCTGCCTTTCAGATGATTTTTTTAGAACAGAGAGTGCTACTGAGCCACAACGGCCACCCAAAACTAACATGGCAGTCTTCCTGTGTCTTTTCAGATATGGCTTCTAGAGACTTTAACGTGGGTCCACTCATGACAGATATTCTCACCAAATTCCATATTGCTTAGGAAAACTGGCTTTGGCTGAATTTTTTAAAAGGTGCTAGCTACTAAGTTTTTCCCACACATGACTTTATGAGACTTTTTTGTGGCTTCACATGGCTATCAAAGTTTTAGTCGCTAGGTGAATGTTACCTTAGCAGGAGCAGCATCGCTGTGAGCGAGCGGCGACGGCGAGCGACACGTGGGAGGGGAGGACACGGAGCTGACGGTGCCCTCCTCTCCGGACTCCTCAGTGACGGGAGACAGGAGGGTGTGGCAGCGGCCCGCCGTGATCTGAACGTAGGGTGAGAAACATCACGTAGGGACAATTTGTGGGTTTTTTTGTTTCGCTTCATGACTTGGTGTGTCCTCGTTGACTTTCTTTGCTGAAATATATTTTGTTATGTAATGAACGATTTGATTTTGATTGGCTGGTTTTCCTGACAAAACAACAGTGTTTTTTCCGTTTGAATAAATTAAACATTCAATGAATTACTCAATGACCTTGGATTGTAATGAGTGTCATTTCTGAAATCTTGCTCTTTCCTAGTCAACAACCGAAATATTATTATTATTATTGTCGACGTATTTTTACGCATCACTATCGGATTCTTCCGATGTTACCGTCACAGATGTTCTCTCCTCCTCCATCTCGGGCAAGTCCTCGTCGCTGACGGTCAGCAGCAGCGTGGCATGCTTGGCCTTCACCGCCAACATTTTGCACTTGGAGTTGAGGGAGGCGATCTGCTCCTGGTAGCCTTTGATCTTCTGGGCCAGCTCCTGAGAAGAAGAAGAAGTGGTTGGCAGTTGGAGTCAGCTTGACCTTGTTAGGTGGAATTACCTCGTGGTGAAGGATCTGCGCCTGTAGCTCCTGGATGCTGCTGGTAGCGATGGGGCGGTCCTGGATGACGCGGTGCGCTTCCTCGATCAAGCCCTGCAGTTCTTTCACTTCTTGTTCGTACTGCTCGTACTGCACCACTGCCTCCTGGAGATTTTTTTGTAAAAATTGATTTGGATAAAGATAAAGGCACGAGCGAGCATCCATTTTTGAAACTTGGTCAACCTGAAGGATGTTGCACTGCTGGATGGCTACGTGCTGCAGGTGGCTGGCATCTTGCTGCAGACAGAGCGCTGTGCGACAAACAGCCAAGTTGGCCATCGCCTCTTCGGGCACTCGCAGGGCGCTCTGGCACAGCTGCACCGCCTGCACCTGCTGCTTCAAACTCTCCATGTCTGCCATCAAACGCTGAAAAAAAAGGGTGTCCATCAAATGTTGAAAAACTGGCACAGGGCTTGCCTTCTCCCGTCTCTCACCTGTCTCTGCAGCAGCTGTTCTTTGAGGCTCTGGCCTGCCAGCTCAGGCGACGTTAGCGTGGACTGGACCTGCTCCAGAGCGACGTGTAACGCCATCACCTCGCATTCCAGCGCTTCCATACTCTGAGGACGTGGGGGATTCTGTTAGACAAATGTCAAAAACAACATGACGAAGAGCAGCAACTGAGTCCTCCGCACCTTCTCGGCGTCCTCCAAGGTCTGCAGCCGCATCTTGATGCTCTGCTGGAGCTCCTCTGTGTGTCGGCTGAGCTCGCACACTTGCCGGTTCATGGACTCCACCTGCAGGACCTCTGACAGGAGTTCCACTTTCTCCGCCATGGACTCCAGGTCACCGTGGAGCTCGCGGGACTCTCGCAGGACGGCCTGGCGAGGAGACCGAAACAGCGTTTGTGGGTGAAGGACGAGAATCAATGGTTTTGCATTGAAGATTATCCATATGCTCGACAGGAAATATCCAAACAGATTAATGGATGGATAAAATAATTGTTTGTTGCAGCCCCACGGAACTCTTGAGGACTCCCACCTACTGGTGCCACCCACCTGGTACATGCGTATCTGCTCCTGGAGGTGAAGCGACGAGTTCCAGATAACGTTGGCCCTCACCAGGCTCTTGGCTTTCTCCGACCACCTCACAATGAAGTCCAGCATCTCGTGGTATTCGTCTAAATAGCAAACAGCCTGGACAAAAACGGACATGGCTGTGCAATGAACCCTCACATACTTTTTCAAGGTTTCAGATGAACGGTTGAAAACCTTTTTGAGCCAGTTGTTGCGGCAGTCAGCCAGTCGGGTGGTGTGATGGTGCATCTCTGAAAGCTTCCCGATGGCGTCGCTCAGCTGCTTTGCCAGCAGAGGGTTGCGGCGGCTGAACTCCTGCACTCCCGCGTCCAGCTCGGCGAGAGTACGACCGCAGGAGTCCAAGTCCTCGGCTAGACTCTGAAAGCATTAAAAAAAAACATCATACTGTTTGGTGACAAACCTTACAGCCACTGCTGGAGGTAAATTGGTGCTCAACCTTGACTTCTTCTTTGGCTTGGTCAACTTCTGGTGATTTGTCCTTAAATTTGTCAGAGATGGCTTTGAGCTTCTCGGAAACCTCGTGGATTCGAGAATTGAACTCTTCCTTAATTTCTCTGGTTTTCTGGATGTCTCTTTCTTTGGACAGAACCTGGAACGCACCAAATACAAAAAATACTGCAGAGTCCAGAATGGACCTTGAGAAAATTTGAAGCGCACCTGATCCTCAATGGCCCCCAAAGCCAGCGAGACCTCAGCCAACTGCATGGAGATTTCAGAAGGCAGGATGGTGTAGAGATCCAGGTACTTGCTCTGTTGCTGCTCGGCTAGTTTGTCCACGTTTTGACGGTAGGTGATCACGTCTCCATGGACCACCTGCACAAAATTAGATGAAGCTTCGTCAAACAAAAAAAAGATCATAATATTCTTAGATCAATATCTCAAGGTAATCAATCCACTTGGTAAATCCACTTTTCTTGGTACCTCCAGTTCCTGAAGCAGCGAATCAATGTCAGGCGAGGGGTTGAAAAGAAGCTCCCTGGTCTCCTGGATCCAGGCTTTCACCACGCTGAGTTCTCGCTCAACTTCCTCTCTGTCTCTCAGTTCCTGAGCGGCCTGAGCTCGCTTGGTCCTGGATTGCGTCAGGAGGCTATGCCAAAACAAAGAAATGACACCAGAAGAAATGAAGTCAACAAGACAGCCGTGTGGCGTTAGTACCCGTCCATCTGGTCCTGCACAGCCCGGATCTCCTTCAGACTGGGGAGCTCTTCTTGCTCACTGGTGGGTGAGGGCACCTCCACGTCATGCAGCAGGCTGAGGGCGTACTGGCGCAGCAGAGTCAGCGACGACAGCTCTCTCTCTAAGTCTTGGCTCAGAGCGTCATGCTGCTCCAGCAGAGACTGCAGCGTGGCCTTGGAAGACTTCTCCACCGCGCTGTCCGGCACCCGACCCCGGAGCTCATCGGCAACCGCTCGCACCTTTGTCATCTTTTGCCAATGATGCGTTGCGGTCAGTACTTGTCACTAGGCTGGTTTCCGTCCATCCCAGACTTACCTTCTCTCTGAATGTCCTCCACTCCTGCGCCGTGTCCTCAAGAACTCGCTCCTGGCCGCGGGCCACACTTCGGAGTCTGCTCCAACGTTGCCACACGGTGGTCATGGAGCGACTGATGGTGGCCTTGCTGGCGTCGCTGCCCACCTGCTCCAACTGAGCCGCTTGCTCCTCCAGACCGTTCAGCTTCTCGTGAAAGCCGTTGACGAGCGAGACCAGGGACTACAAAAAAAAAAAAACAGACAAGAAGGTACTGCAGTGGCTGTGTCCTCATGACTCAGGTTCTGTTTGAGTTGTGTTACCCGGTGACTGAGCAACTTGTCCTCAGCCTCTTGGCTGGTTGCTGCCTTAGCAGTGGAAAACTGGGTGAGCTTCTTTTCAGCTTCGTTCATGATCTCAATAACGCTCTGTCGCGCCTCCTGGTACGACTTCCATTGAGCGACGCAACTGAAAAGAAATATCGATGAGGCAATGTCGAAAGCCTGCCCAGACTATTTTGATTCCCGTACCTGTGAAGAACATCCTGATGAGATTGGAGCTGATCTCGGACTTCCAGGCCTCTCTGCTTGGCTGATTCCACGCTTACCCGCAACTGCCCTTTGGCTACGGGGTTGACCAGGTCCTCCAGCTGGGACGCGAGGTTCTCCAGCTCTTCCAGGTGGATGAGGAACTCCTGCTCCGTGGCCACGATGTCATCCTGCTGTCTCAGACATTCCTCGTAGTTCTCCACGTCCACGCCCAAGCCGGCCTGCTGCAGGAAGGACACGGCATCTTCCAGCCATTCGCAGGCCGACTGCATCCTGAAGTGATACTTCTGGCACAACAGCAGGGCCTGCTCCAAGGTCACCTTTACAACACAACAGAGACTCCTTAGAACCCACTAAGGTTTAGCACACCATATAACCCAAACCCATCTCTTGAAGCTAAACCCTAACCCGAGAACTAACTCCGACCCTCAAAGCTAATCCCTAAAAAGAACCCTTTCCACCATTGCCAATACGAACAACCAAATTCAAACAGATGTGTGGTTCTACTGGGCTGAGTGGTACCTGTTTGGAACTCATTTGTTTCTGAACATCTGCTTGCAGCTTTGCCATTTCTCCAAGACTGGCGTCCACATGGGTGGGCGCTAGCTCGTTAGCGCTGGTGTACTTGTGCTTCTCTCTGCTACTCAGCGCCGCCACGATCCTCAGTCTGGACTGAACTTCTTCCTGCATGATTTGCTGCTTCCTAATCTCTTCCTGCACCTTCTCCACCCGCATGTCCACGGTAACAGCAGAAGCCAGCTCGTCCCGGACCTGCTGCAGCCAGGCCAGTGTCCTTTGCATCTCCGTCTCAAAGTCTTTACTCTGAACGAAGCGGTTCTCGCACTCCTCGATCAGGTCACCGACAGCGGCCTGCAAGGACCGCAGCTCTTCCTGCCACAAGACCACTTGCTGTGCGTTGTGCGCCGTTTGATCCAAACTTGAAGCACGAGTGCCCATCTGCTCCACGAGCCTGGATAGATGCGAGTTGGCACTCTGGAGGCTCCCAGCCAGAGCGTGGTAGTTCCTCAGTCTCTCCTCGGCAGACTGAGTCTCAGCGTTGACTTTGACAAGCTGCTCCTTGGTTGCCTTTAATTCAGAATCAACTTGCATGGCCATGGCCTTCTGGTCTTCAAACGACTCCAAGGTTTCATCCAGATGCTCTACTTTCTGTTCCACAAGCCTTTTGAGGCTATTATAGAGGCCGGTGAGTTGGGTCATTTCCTCCGGGCACCACGGTTGTCCGGTGCTACGGAACCCTTCCTTCTTCTGGTTGAGTTCACTGACAGCAAGACCCAAGTTGCTGAGATCGGCTTGGATGGCTTTGTATTGGCTCTGCAGACTGAGCACCTCCTCCGTTTGTAAGGCGACCGGCTCTGTGCCCAGCTGATTGAACTGCTCCTCCAGCTCCTCCAGAGCTTTCTGCGTGACGTCTATGAATGAGGTGTACTCGTTCCTTGTGAAGATGGCTTGTTGGATTTTCTCCTCTTTCTCTTTGGCTAAGGCTAATATGTTGTTGTATTGCTGCGGGAGGGTGTTGAGTTTTTCATCCAAGTAGCAGTGGTCCACTTCATTGAGGGTGGGCAAAATCTCCTGGCCCGCTCGTTGTACGATGAGGAGGAGGTTCTCGTACTCCACTGCCTGCTCGACTACCTGCTGGTATTTGACAAGCTGTGCCTCTAGTTCAGCGTTTCCAACCATTAGATTGATTTCAGGAAATGTGATGATGTCAGCTTGCTTTATCCACTGGCATATTTTCTCCAGGTCATTCTTGAAGTACTTCCGCGAGATAAAGACCTTCTCCAGTTCCTGAAGTTTCTGGCCACAACGGTGTAGAGTTTTATCAAAGATATTTTGCAGTTCCTGCAGCTTTGTGAGGATCTCGTTCCTCTCTTCCTCGTTGGCGTCCCTCATCAGGTCCCTCCCCTGAGACCAGAAGGACGTCAGCTCACTCTGGTAAGCTTTCAGGCTGCTTTGGATGTTGCGACACGTTCGGACCTGCTTGGCAAGGTCCTCGGGCAACAAAGCGATGTACTCTTCGGCTTGGGCCTTTTTCTCGTTCTGCTGGACCCAGGAAATGGACTGGTTGACGGCCATGAGGAAATGAGTCCTCTCGGTGAACGCTTTGCTCAAGTGTTTCCTGCGCTGCACCACTTGGACGCTCAGAGACTCAACCTCGGACCGGGTGTCGGAAATCAGCTGCTGCAGACGTTGGCGTTCGCTGAGGCCAAGACGGGCCAGAACCCTGTCGGAGTCGGCCATGGCTTGGGCTAGCAGGAGTTGTTTGGCCTCCAACTCGCTGCAAATGCTCAGGTGGTCGAACAGGAAACTCTGAGCCAACTCCGGAGGCGGACTCATTTTCATAGCCTCAGACAAGGCGGGCTGTTGCTCTTCTGCCCAATCCCGAGCCTCCCTCAGACGAGCCTCCACCTGGCCCATTTCCTCTAGGGTCACCACAGAATCCTGTATTTTCTTCTCAATGAGATTCTGCATCTGATTCCATCGCTGCTCAAAGTGACTGATCTGCTCTTTGACCAGTTCCTTGTCATCCAGGTTCAAGCACTGGATGACTTTTTGCTTCTGGTCCTTTAGTTCCTCCAGTGTCCCCTTTTGTCCTTCCAAGTCTACTGCCAGTTTACGTAACGCCTCCAAATGCTGAGTGGAACTTTCGGCATCGGTTCTGCGTCGAAAAAATATAAATAAGTATTATGGATCCGTTGGAGACCGTTCCAACAAAAGGAGCTTGACACCGCAAAGTACCTGGCCAGGTTGTCCCACTCTTTGGAAACCTGCTCAAAGAGTGTCTCCACTGTAGTGATGCAGTCGTGGTACTCTTTGGATCGCTGCAGATCCTCCTGCCTCTGGACCTGCAGTCTGCTGGCCTGGTGGCAAAGTTCCAGCCAGGAATGGCTCAGGCGATCCAGCTCGGCATGTTCCGTAGAGTCTTGGTTGGGAGACAGTCTGCTCACTTTCTCCGTCATCTTGGTCAGGGTACTTTGCTTGGACTGGAGCTGCTGACTGCATTCCTGCGGATTGTGAACACGTGAAGAGCAGAAGCTGTGCACTGTTCTAGATGATTCGCCCTGGATGTTGTTGAGGAAACTGCCGCCTTACCTTGGCTTGGGTCAACATGTTTTGAGCTATCTTGATCTCCAACTCTGCAGGTCTTCTAGACAAGCTGAGTAGTTGCTGCTCCATATCTTGGAAGAGGCTAGTCAGATCTTGCTTCTGTTCCTTGATCTCCCTCCAGCCCTCTGAGAGCTCTTGAGCATTTGACATCCTTTCTTCGATCTATTAGAAAAAGAGGAAAACAACAGAATGTGAGCAATGAACATTGTGCAGAACAAGAAGATAGTCTTTTCAAACAAAAGAAGGTTGAGTATTCTCTTACAGTAATCTTGACCCTCTGGACCTCAGCCGCAGTCACTCTGACGGTGTCGTCGGACAAGTCACATACCGAGCATACCAGGTCAAGGTAAGTGCTGGCCTGCTCCTGGAGGGCTCTGAAGTGCTTCACCTGCAAACATCAGCAAACAAACCGCTTGTTGTGTGAAGTGAGGCCAGCTCAGACCAAATTACAGCTCGCATGATTTGTGTCTCCATCTCCACGATGTGCCGTTAAAGCGCTGGTACCTGTTTGAGTGCTTCCTGCAGACCGGATGCTTCCTGCTGGTTTAGCCGGAGTTCCTCCTGCACAGCCGCCAACCACGTCTGGCACTGCTGGAGGGTATCCTGGTGGTTGACGTGCTTCTGGAGTTCTCGGTCCAGACTTTGCTGTACCTGTGAGCCAAACGCGGGATGAAAGACTTTCTTTCCTAAATCTTGGGGAGCGGAAAAATCTCCTGGCATGTCTCACTCGTTGAGCCGTGCTGCAGATGGCGGAGTAGCTATCGCGGGTTCCCTGCTGGTGAGCCTGCACTTGTTGGCTGATCTTCGCTTGGACTTGGTCAGTGCAGCTGGAGACCAGTTCTTCTCCTTTTTGCTTCAAGCTGCTGAGACGTTCCTCGAAACCGGCAATGTCCTCCATAATGGCCTCGAGAAACAATGATTACAATGTCAGACGTGACTGCAAATTGAGAATAAGAATTATTTTATTATATCTGCATTTCCAAAACTGCCCATTCCCATGAAACCCTACCAGAAACTTCTTACAATTGCCTTTCAGTTTCCACCCCTTTCTCAAGCCAAGTGATCTACATGTCTCCTGAGACATCGAAGAACCTTGGTGGTCACCTTGTGCCGGGCCAGTTGTTGGGTGGCCATCTCCATGCTGCTGCTCTGCATGGACTCAGAAGTGACGACCCGACTGGACATCTGCAGGAGCCATTTCTCCACTTCCTGCAGCTCACTGTTATAATCCTCGTGCTCCTTCACCCACTCCACCAGGTTCTGGACCTGCGCCTGAAGTGAAAAAACAAACGCTGATCATAACCACAGGCGCGACCGGCACAGAGGTGCGACGTATTGAGCGATGGGCACCTTGGCTAACAAGGAGAGCTCCAGGAAGTCTGCTTGCAAACTTGTCATGTTGTTACTGATGATTGGGTCGTGGACCGCGTCCAGCAGGGCTTCACCCTTCTCGATCACACATTTCACAGCCGACTCGTGAGACTGCACTATCTGCTGGATGGTCTGCAAATAGCACATTAATATGCTCGTTCATGAGAACGTAGGAACTTTTTTCCATCGTCACATACAATCAATTCTGATTTGATTTACCTTGTACTTTGCAAGCTGGGCCTTCTTCTCATAGAGCTCGGCTTTGGGCTCCACGCTGGAAGCCAACAGGCCCTTGGTCTCCAGCACCCACTGGGCCTGGGCCTTGTATTTATCCGCAAAGTCTTTGGAGAGCGAGAGGCACTTCTCCAGAGCGCTCTGCTGGGCGCGCAGGGCCGCCAGCAGGTCTTCCAGCTGGCCCAGTTGGCCGTCCACGTCCTCCCTCAGCTGTTCCGCTTCGGCCTCCTCCAGGAAGACGGCGGCTCGTTCCGTCTTCTCCCTGACCGTCTTCAGGCTGGCGTGTCCTCGCTCCACGTCTGCCTGGAGGGCCTGAGCGCAAATGGGAGATGCTGAACGCTGTTTGAAGCGCTGACCTCCACCATAATCAAGAGCCCTCACCTCGAGTTTCTTCATTTTTCTCTCCATGGCCACGCGATCCACCACGTCGGCACTTCTGGCCAGGGTGCGGAGGCTGTCCTGAGCGGCGCGGAGCCAGTCCGAGAAGGTGCCAAAGACACATTGTGCCTCCTCAATGCAAGACACCTCCTCCTGCAGCTGCTTGATTGTCTCCTGTAGACAAAGTTGGGGTTCTATTTGTGGCATTCTCAACATTTGAAGAGCTCTGATGTACCAGTAAGTGCAGGAGCAAAGCATGGTAGCGAGCTGTGATCTGGGTCGCTTTGGTACTGATCCGGCTGCTAATATGGGTCTCATCCAGAACTTGCTGAGCCAAAACACCAAGGCCCTCCATCTCCTCTTGATAAACCAGCACTTCCTCTTGCCACGTCTGCACAAAGAAAGAAAATGAGCCGTGCCACGAGAAGGCCGCAGATGCCGATGGCGAGCACGGACCTTCATCAACTGAAGCTGAGCCTCTTTGGTGGCGCGGTCGGAGCGGCGGTGGTCTCGCAATTGGGCTTTGGTCTCCATGCCCTTCAGCCAGCTGTCCAGACGCTGAAATTTCTGTTCCATTTGTCGGAGTTTGGCCAAGGCGCTGTTGAGCTGAGCCCGGGTGTCGGCCAGCCGGGCCTGGTACAGTCTCCACTCCTGCTGTTGCGTCTCCAGAGCGCGGTCTTCGATCTGCGGCGGCCCCCAGGGAGTCACTAGCTCACGGCTGAGCAGCAGGGTGTTAAGAAGAGCCTGGCCCTCGGTGCAGCCGAGCTGGAGTTCCTGCGCTTGTCGTAAACATAAGAGTCATTTTCAGTTGTGGGGAAGGGAAAAAATTACATCCGCTTGAGATGATGAAGAGGTTCCGACCTGCAGTTTTTGGAGCGTCTCCTCCAGCATATCGACGTCGCCCTCCATCTGAGTGTAGCAGCCCAGCTTCTCCTGCTCCTCTTCCAACCAGTCCTCAAATGCTTGTAGGCCCTCTTGATACTCTTGGTGAGCTTTCACCAGCTCCTCCGCTTTGCCAACGGCCTCCTGAGGTCAAAGCAAGCGTCACCAACCAGTTTTGCCTCTCAGCTCAACTCAACTTTATCGTTTAACATTCCAACTTCAGAGGGAAGCTTACCTCCGCATTGTCTTTGATGCCGTTGAAGCGTTCTTGCAGCTCTTGCAGCTCCAGCTGAGTCACGTAATTGTCGGCCATGCTTGCGCTCTTTGCCACGATGGTGGCCAGCAGGCCGTCGTGGCTGAGCACTTCCTCGTACAACAGCTACAACCATGGCAAGGATCAGTTATGAGAAGGAGGGGGGGCGGGGCTTACAAACATTCAGTAAGTATGTTTTGTTGAGTAAGTAAGAAACACAACTAAAGCAAAAATGGCAGCGCTGGCATCGATCCCGAAAGCTATTTATTTTTGCATCGCTCCAGAGAGGGGGAGGCCGGTGTCACCTTTGCCCTGCTGAGATGAGCACTTTTGTCTCGCATCTCGGGACATTGTTTATCGGCCGGGTCCAGGTTCTCCTCCACCTGTTCCAGCCAGCTGACAAACTGACGCACGTCCTCCTGGTAACTGGTCCACTGGGACAGAGAACCTTCCAGTTGGCTGATGGATCAGAGGAGAAATTAGAAATATGAATATTTATACTTGCCACCTCTGGTATTCTTGCTTTTCAACCTTTTGCACTGAATGGATGCGGAGAGCAGTGTGTCCCAGGAGTCTTTCAGCTCCTGAATTTCTTCCTGGACCACAGCCACACCGGTGCCCGAGGTGTTTCTCTGAACCGACTCCCCTCTGGTGATCAGCATTTTGAGCTGGATCTCCTTCTCCTGGCGCGCAGTCAGCAATGCCTGTGGCAATCCACGGAGATGAAAACGCCACCGTTGAACAAGTGGCTACCTATTGTTAACAAACAATCTGCGAAAGGCTCAACCTCCAGCTTGATCATCCGGCTCTCCAGGATGTTTTTGTCAGCCGTGGGGGCACAGTAGGTGTGAAGCATGTGGCTCGTGTCAGCCACCCAGTTCTGCAGCTCCTTCAGGCTGCGGTTGAACAGCTGGTGCTCGGTCACGATGCGCTCGAGTCGTGACGCCTTCTCCTGTTGAGCCAAAATAGTTAAACAAGAAAACTTTCTTCACATCATCACAACTTCATTGGCTTCAAATTCCAACTTTTTTCTCCTATTCAGACTTTCATCTGCGAATACCGTTTTTTTCCATGTATAGTGCGCCCCCATGTATAGTACGCACCCCTAACAATGGCATGCTGATGCTGGAAAAAAGCTTGTACCCATGTATAATACGCACCCAATTTTTATGAATTTTTTTTAATTTTTTTTTTAATTTTTTTTTTTTTTTTTTTTAAGTCCCAAAGATCGTCACACACGCAGGGAGGCAATGGGTCCCATTTTTAAAGTCTTTGGTATGGTCTTAACTAGGCTGGATGTCATTTTTTTTGTTGGCGTTGATTTCTCCGACTGCCCCTAAACGCACCACCGCGCTCCGTGCGCACACGGCGGCTCTGTATGGGAGAGACGTTGAAGAGGAATAAAAACACCCTTGGAAACCAAAACTTGCCCCTCGTCGTGACTCGGAGCCGCAACAAATGTTTCGGATTTGTGTAGGGTACATTGTGACAGACGGCAAACTAGCAGGTGATCGAGCGAGCGTCTGATACAAGAGCATTGCGGTCGTATGGAGCGTGTTTGAAATGAACAGCAGAGACGAAAGGAACAAGGCAAAGTGTTGTGAAATAAAATATTACCTGTAATACGCATTTTGTTATTTGCTGATTGAAACTGCTAATTAAACTGTGAATTGAAACTAATAGGTGGAGAACTGAACTCTCGCTCTTTATATAGCTGACGTGTCTTGCGCAACCGTTCTGCGCATCTGTAATGGCGGCCTCCGTATGACGTCCGGTCCGCGATGGAGATTAAAAAACAAACAATATTTGACAATAACACACCATCGAGGATTGCACCATCGCATCAAACGATGTGTCGTCAATTATGAATTTTACTAAGTGTGTTGGGCAGGATGGCTGAATGCGATGCGCGATTGACAACAAACAAGAAGAAAGGTGAGTTTTATTTCGAGGGAGATTTGTCATGTCTCGTCCCCAGTTTTGCTATGTGTCTAGGTTGCCATAGTTTCTGTTCGTGTCACCCCGCTCTTCCTGTGTCACCTCAATCGATGTAACGTGTTTTGTATTTAAGTCCTGTCTGCCCCTCGCTCACCGTTGGATCATTGCATGTGTTACTGTCATTCTGTTCCTGTCTTTGGTAATGTCACCCTGTCTTTTTGTTCCACGACTTTGTCGGTCAGTCCTGTTGTTGGTTTTGTTGTACCATGACTTTATTTAAAAAAAAAAAAAAAAAAAAATTAAAAAAAAAAAAATATATATATTTTTTTCTTTGTACCCATGTATAATACGCACCCCAGATTTTAGGACAATAAATTAGTAAAATATTGCGCACTATACACGGAAAAAAACGGTAGTCCCTCCCATGTTTTTTTCCTTCTTCAAATTCAAATTGCAAGGTGTTACTATACCTTGGTCAGGTTGCTTAAAGCTAAGAACTGAGCAGAGAGCTGCGAGACACGGTGCACAAAACCCTTGCCGGCCGAGTGTTGGTCCAACAGCCGCTGGGCCTTCTCTTTTAGCCTGCTTAGCTGGACTTGGTGGGAGGTGAGCTCCTCCAGCACAGACTGAAAGGGCACAAGCAGGTTAGGGCAGAAAGCGTGCAAGCAGCAGACACAAAGACACGCATGACCAAAGCAGGGTTAGAAGATTGAAAAACGTGGCCGGAAAGGAAAGCGAGCAACACCAATGTTACGGGCAGTTAGCGCAAGCTGGACGGAGGCAGAGGGCAGTGGCGTAGCCAGGAATTTTTCCAGTAGGGGCGCGCGCCCACAGGAAAAAAAATCGAACATCACCCACGCCGTTCGCTGATCGCTAAAACAACATCCGGGTCCGGGAGGCAAACGGTGAATGGATAACATCCCGCACATAGAATAGCGCAAGCACATTCGCGCAGGACCGAAAGAAAAAAAACGGCATGAAAATGAAGAATCGAAAAAGCTCGATTTTTTTTCAACCGGGGCGCAGGGAGTCCTAACCGGGGCGCCGCACCGGCTTGGCTACGCCAGTGGCAGAGGGCCATAAGAGCCAAACAGACCAACATTAGCTAAAGAGTTGAGCTCCAACGTTAGCTTCGAAATTTGCTTCCAATGTTGCCACCAATGTTAGATTCCAAAGTTCTAAAGTCAGCTTCATCATCTCCTTTTAGCGCCATTGTTAGATTCTAAAGTTTGTTCCGCCATGACCTTGAATGAATGAATGAATGAACGAATTAATTTAATTTGTTTCAAACATGTAAACAATACATCAATAAATAAATAAATAAATAAAAAACAAAAAGTGAAAGTCATGTAAATTATGACTGTGTAATTGCTAAATACAATCAGAATACAATATCCCACACATAATGGACCTTCTGGATGGAATGTTGAATGGTGGCTGAAGATGCGCCGAGCAATTTTCCAGCGTGCCTACCTGAAGTTTGTTGAGCTCCGTCTTCTTGGCCGGGAGATCGTGGAGCCGCGCGCTGCTCTCTTGCACGGCCATCTCAGTGGCGTCCAGGCACCCCTGGAGGGGCTCAGCACTGGCCTCAAAGTCCTTCATCTGCGACACCAGATTCTGAAAGCAAAAAAACAAAACATCTTCTGTCAGCTGATTTATTTTGAAAACTCTGCTGACAACCTGATCCTCGCTCACTTGTAGATTGAGCTCTCTGTTGTGAAGACTGGACATGATGTTCTTCCAGTCCTCGAGAGCATGATTGGTCTTTGTCCGAACCGACTCCATTTTGTCTTTGGGCGCAATCGTGGAGAGAAGCTCACCTGCGACCACCACGCCATTGATCTTTGACTGACCCAGCTCTCTGTCGCTTAGAAACTCCTGAAGACAAAGTGACAATGATGAGAGAACAACTTGTTAGATTCCAAAGGTAGCTTCAGATTTACTGCCTCTGGTCCTTCTAACTCCTTACTCCTCCTTACCTGAATCTTTTGCAAGCTCGACGTGGCCTCAGTAAGATTTTGGGGCGCGTCGAAGCATTTGGCCGTGCTGATCTTGGAGTTGACCAGCCACTGCTGGAACTCCCTGTAGGCCGAGCGGAAGCCCTGATCCTGCAACTTCTCTTTGCTCTGGCACTCTCTGGCGGCTTGGAGACTCAAACTAGCAGTAAAGCAAAAAAAGAAAAAAATAGCAATGGACCTTTGGTGAGTCATCTACCCATTAATTTTATGTCATGCTTGACCTCGTTAAAACAAACAAGTCATCTTTTGCCATGGAAACTGACTGAAAATGTCCACCCCTTGCGAATCCAATTCTGCATATCTCAGTACCTGTTGTAGTCCTTAATGAGGGCAGAAACTCTCTCAGACTGGGCGGCCATGTCTCTGGAGAAGCGGCACAGATCATTCAGCTGCGTCTTCAGGCTATCGCACATGGGCTCGGTTTTGACAAGCTCCTCCAATGTATCCTGGGCAAAACAACGTTTTTATTCCATTGGTCCATTTATTTCCTCCACATTGTCGCAGAGGATGTCAAATTCACCTTTGCAATCTGCCAGCCTTTCACCACCTCCTCTCCGTCAGTTTTGCCCTGGGCTTGCCCCAGACGAAGACGCCAATCGTGAATCTGACGCCCCAAGTCTTGCGAGTCTTGCTCCAGTCGCGCTGACAGACTACTGAACTCCTGCTCGGACGTCGTCATCTGAGAGAGGGCCGTCTCCAGGCTGGCCCGGGTCTGAAGTGCTGCGCGTTCCCACTGTTCCCAGCTTGAGAGCAGGGCCGCCTCCTCGCGCTCGATAGCCTCGTAGCCCCCCGAGCCGGTGTGATCTCTCGCTGCTGCCCCGCACCTCTGCACCCGGTTGAGCCTCTCTCGGCCTCGCTGCTTAGAGTCCAGCAGCTCCTGGAAAACAAAAAACAACCGGTGCCTGAGTAGTGTCTTCAACATTTGTACGGGTGCCCACAAAACTGTGCAGGAGGGATGATGGTGAAAGAGATTTTAGCGGGTCTACTTGAGTTCAGTCGGAATGATGCTCACCTGGACTTTGGCCAGCTTTCGTTTCAGGGAGGCGGAGTCTCCTGACAGGTCAGACCAGCGCTGGAGTTCCTCCTTGGCTGAGATGAGCCAGTCGTTGAAGTCTCTGACGGCATCCAGGTACTGCTCGTGCTCGGACACGATGCCTTGCATGGACTGGATTTTCCCCTTAAAAAAAAACAAAAAAAAACACTTGTTGTAACTTTCATTGTGCATACAGAATTTCACCCAAAGACGTAGCAAAGTGTGACTTCTCAAGCTTACCTTGACCACAGCTGAGATATCAGCAAAATGCGCATTGAGCTCCGCCCGTGACTCCGGTCCAAAAGTCTGATCGGCTGACTTTTCGTACAGCTCCACGGCCTTGTCCGTCAGACGTGACAGCGCGGCGGCGTGGGCGTCCAGGTCGGCCATGATGGCTCGCAGACGCTCCAGGAGAGTGGACTTCTCTTTCAGGCCGGGCTGCTGGGGCAGATGCGTGCCCACCTCCTGCTCCACCGACTCCATCCACTGCTGCAGGTGATTCTTGCTCTCCTGGAAGCTGCTCCACTGAGCCACCGTCCACTCCAGTCGACTTTGGACAGGAAATTATTTGCTTGAACTGATGTTGTGAAGGTGCGATTGGCCATCGTTCAGACCTTTCCACGCAACGTGACATCTCGTACCTGTGGCAACTCATGGAGGTGATCAACATATTTGCCCAGGCATCCTTCAGACTCTGAAGCTGCGAGCAAATTGCTTCCTGGCCTTCCATCCTGTTGTGTTTGAGGACCTGTTCCCCTTTTCCAACTGTCATGTTGAGCTTCACCTCGCCTTCACCCTTCATCAGCAGGATATCCTGGCAGCACAAAGCCGTCGGATGAAGACAAGATGGCGCCACAGTCCCGTCAAGGTAGAAGTTGGTGTCTAATGAGGGACAGGGTGCGTCTAACCTGCACGAGGAGGAGCCTTTTCTCCAGAGTCTCCTTGTTGCCCACGGTGCTGTTGAGCGCGGCCAGACGCTCCTGGACTGCGCGCAGCCAGGTCCAGGTGGCCTGCAGCGTCTCCTCAAAGGCCTGCTGCTCCTGCAAAGTCAGCTGGCAGCCATGCAGCCGCTCACGCCCGCGTCGCAGCAAAGCCTGATACTGCGACTGCAGCTGCGCTGACACCCGTGTCTCACTGCCGTCGCCTCGCCCGCCCTCGTTCAGGGCCTGCGCCTCCTGGCACAGGCGCTCAAAGGAATCTCTACATCAGACAAAAAACAGTTAACCTCCTTTTGTGTATGTTTCCAAATGAAGGGAGTAAAAGTCATTTGAAAAATAAATACTCAGTCTGACACTATCTACTTCAATGCAGTAACCAAGAACTATTCCAAATGGGCACCTTTCTTTGAGCACTTCCTGCTGGTATTCCTCCACCTGTTGGAGCAAAGCCTTTTCAGGACCGCGTTGTTTGGCTTCAAGCAGATCTGAGCTCATCCGCTTCTCCATGGTCTCCAACCACCACTTCAGCTTCTTCAGGCGGCCCTCAAATCTGAAAAGAAATATTCTCTATCATAGTGATACTGATGTAGTGCTCCTTGTGGTGTTCCACAGGGGTCAGTTTTGTGACCCAAAGTGTTTATTTTATACACAGATGTGTATATGCATTAAATGTGTTATTTTTGCAGACAAATGTTTTAGTATGTTCTGAGAGACAGCAAGGATGAAGTAGTGCTCCGCCTACCCTTTCATGAGGGACGCGCTGTCCTCCAGGATCTGTTGGTTCTGTCTGCACTGCTCCACAAAGCTGTCCCAGTCCTGCTGGATGGAGGAGAGCTGCTGCTGGACCTGGCCAGCGTTGGCTTTGGGGAGATGCAACAGCAGTTTCTCTCCTTCCTCGCAGACCTGTGTGAGATGCACCTTGCCTTCCTCCATGCGCTCCGTGGCACCCTGAAGAACAAAAGCAAGTCTCAGACACCAACATGGGATGTCTTTCCATCCCTAAGTCGTCGTACCTTCAGTTTCTGTAATTTGCGTTCGACGATGCAAGTGTCTCCGGAACGATCACTGCATTCTTTGACAATCTCCCTCTGCTCCACAAGCCAGCGATGGAATTCCTGAACCAGATCTGCGGATCAAACGTAAAGGTTGAAGACTGGAGATCACTGAAGTTTTGTGTGGATTACGTTTCTCACCATTGAATTGCTGGTGAAGACAATTCTGGAGTGACGCCAAAGTCCTGGCCGAAACCTGGTTGGCGGACTCGTAAGTCTTGATGAGATCGGTGAGCGCGGAGCCCAAACTGGAAAGCTCCTCCGAAGGATATTTGCGACACAGGTTGTTCAGGCTTTCCCTGGTGGAGTCGATACTTCCCTGCTGATTTTGCAGCTCTTTCTGGAGTTCCTAGAAACAACAACCAAAAACGGACAATCAGAAAATGGGATGTTGTCAAGAAGCTGCCAGAAAAGATGATGAAAAGATGGAGTCTCACTTTTATTCGGCAGATGTCCTCGGGATCCGAACCAGCAGGAGAGGAGACCAAGGAGTCCTCCATACTCTTCAGCCAACCGGACATCTGGGCAATGTAATCTTCCAGCAGCTTCTTCTGGGAGCTGAAGTCCTGCAGGTTTCTGCGTGCCTGCCCGTGGAGCTTCTGAACCGAGTCTATCTTCTTCCTCAGGTCGTTCTCCAGCAACTGTGGCAGTTGGAATTAAGGTCTTGCGAGTTGATTTGTGACACTTGTATTTAAATCAGTCACAAACAAGCAATATTGGAGAGCACTGATTTGGAAGTGTTTCTCATATCCAGGTCTACCTACTTGAAGTTTTGGAGGAGTTTCTGGACTTTGAGTACTCCTCTTCAGCTCTGCCATTTTGCCCTGCAGATCTGCAAGTCTCAGCTCCTTCTCGCCCATTTGCTCCTGTTGTCAAGGAATCATTAAGGGGCGTAGTCTAGTTTTTTTTTATGTGTGAGCATCTTACGGTAAGAATCTTACCTGAAGCGCAGAGAGTCTCGTTGACACCTTGTGGCTGTCATTGAGGTTGTTGAGGCTCTCGTTGAGTTCCGTCACGCTGCTGCCGGCCCAGCTTTCCACATCCTCTGCAATTTGCCGCACGTCCTCCCACAGCAATAAACTTTGTTTCAGGCGCTGGAGGTTTTCATCTACCCTCTCCGACACCTGCAGGATGGGGTTGGTCAGTCGCTTATTTTCGAGTTGAGTGTTTCCGAATGTTTGATCCACTAACAGGCTAGTGTAAGAGCAGTTGCTTGCGCTGGCTATCACTAAACGTCGGTGGGATATACTTTTCGGATCAATTAGGTGAAATTGGATAATTTCCCACAGAAAAATGGGTTCAACATACATCCAGCCACTGGTCCACGAGGGTCTCCATTTCCTTTCTGACCGATTGCGAGTCGCACTCTGGCACCTTCTTCAGTTCAGTCACCAACTGTTTTCCTTTGCCAGAGAACCGGTCCAGGTCTCGTTGCTTGTTGGCCATCTCCGTCTTCACCGCTTCATGCTGGAAATGGAGGAACGGGAGTTGACGTGTCGATTGACGGTAAATGAACAACTCGAGTTTGTTCTGACCTTGCTTAGGGATCGCTTGGTTTCCTCGTGGTCCTTCAGAACAGAGCTTATTTCAAGCAGAGGTTCAGCGCTCTCCAAAACGTTGCCGATGGTGGATTTGAGCGTTTGATATTCTCTCATGAGCTCAGCAAGAAGGTTGCACTGCTCCTGTCTGTTGAACACACAAGACAAAAATACAGATATTCTAATAATTCAAAGACCTTGACTCCTCTCAGCTCATCAGTGCGGCACTAATATTAATCGTTCATGTGTTTGTGTTGCTAAAGGGGATATCGGACCAGAACATAGACACTATTTACCTTTAGCAGTATGCTAGCAGAAGGCAGGCACTGTACCTCTCTGTAATGAGTCTTTTGGTGTCCTCCCACGTTGTCTCCAGCAGGCTGATTTCCCTCAGCGCCTCCGCGGCTTGCTCAGCGTCTCGCTGGGCCAGCTGATTCGCCTTGTCCCTCAGCCACTGTTCCTCATGCTGGTGAGATTGCAACTCGTCCTCCAGCTGGTTGAAGAAGCGCAACCTGACACAAACAAAATCAGGGAAGTCCAAACTTTTTACAACTATGCTCATGACTCAAAGCACTTGGATCTCGAATTACATTTTCCCATAAAAATAAATGTAAATGGCGTTAAACCGTTCCAACCTGTTCCAAAAAGGATGTTGTTACCTTTGCTGTAGAGGCAGAAGGGCGGGCTCTTTCAAGCTCTGATGGTCGGCTTTTTCTTCAATGTCCTCTACAGCCTTGAGCAGCTGCTCTTTCCGCTGTCGAAAGGAAGTCCACAGAGCCCCCAAGGCCTCGGCTTCGCTCCGCTTGGTTCCCAGCAGGTTCCTCACAGCATCCAGCTCGGCGCCGAGCCAATCGGCCAACGCGCGGCACGACTTTCGAGAGCCTCCCTCGCCGCCCACGTACAGGTGGCTTTTGCAGAGGACGCCATCCAGGTCAACGGCCAGCGTCTCCAGCCGGCTCACGTCCGGCACGGCTCCGGAAAGCTCCCGCTGCAGATCCTCCACTCGGCCGCGGTCCCAGCTCCCGCCGCTCTCCACGGTTTGCTGCAGGCTTTGCAACGCCGCCGTCACCGCACCGTGCGTCTGCTGGAAGGTCTGGAGTTTTTCCAGGCACTCCAACTGCAGCCGGACGATGTGCCAAGCCTCCAGGTAGGGCTGGACGCAGCCGTCCACTCGGCTACGGAGGAGCTGCACGTCAGCCGCGTCGCAGGACTGACAGAGAGTCTCTACCTGATGATCCAACATCTGCTTCACACTTGCTTGCTTCTGCAAGGCCGCCTGGGTCTCCTGACAAGGAAAATGAACGAAAATTTGTTACATTTCCAATAATGAATCAAAGCGCTAAAACAAGATTGATTTTTTTTATTTGACCCATTTCTCTCATTTTCTAAGTGGGGAATCAAGAATAAGACTAAATTTGATTGGATGTAATGGGGGGGAAAAAATCATGACGTGCGTTTGTTGTGTCTCTCTCGTGACTTACATTGACTCGGGTGCTGGCCGAGGGCAGGTCGCTGATGCTGACTTGGGAAGACGTGTGAAGACTTGAAAGCATGGTCTCACTCCACTGGGAGAATTTCTGAAGGTCTCGCTCAAACTGTTCCACGAGGGCCAGGTGCTTCTGGAACTCCTGGATTCTGAAGGATAAAAAGAAGGCAACAGAACTTCCTTAGCAGCGATTCTTAGATTCCTCATAAAGTCCCACTTAACTCTGTACTTTCCACTCCAGTAAAAAAAAAATAGTACAAAAGAATACCGAGTGTCTATATACGTACCTTTGAGGAAGGGCTTGATTTTGGGCATGGAGTCTCGTTTGCAGGGCGTCAAGCTCTTCCCTCAGTTGGCTGACTTTTTCATCCGGTGCAGCACTATAAAGCGATGTCCCGAGAGAAACCAGCTCGGCATGGGAGGGCCCCAGAGTCTGGACTTCCGAGTACAAGGCCTGAAAAGCAATTCTGATTGTTCTCAACCATTTGCTTGCTGGCTTGTTTTTTATATTTTTTTCAGGTTAGGCGGAAAAGTGTGTCGTGTACCTGCATGTCGTCCAGCTTGCTGCAGAGTTTGGCCTTGTCGGCCGACAGGCACTGACTTTCGGATTTGATGGCACATTCGCTCCTCTCCACACAGGAAATAAAGTTGCAACGTTGTTTCTCAAACCTGCAGCCCATCAATCCCCCCAAAATATTATTTGGCTTTTTTGTTGTTACTTTGCTCAAGCGGTGAACTACATGAGGCTCACTCCCACAATTTGAACACACAAACCAAAGCAGAAAAAAAAAGAATTACCACATCAACAAGGTTGTTTCTTTCTCACCTTTGCCAAACAGTGAGCAGCGTCTCCAGAGCGCTCTGCTTGATCTTGGCTTCCTGGGTGTTGTGTTCAAAGCTGGTATTTAACGCCTTCACGCTCGCCTCCGCTTTCTCTCTGTCGCTGAGTCGCCGGGCGGTGGATGACAGGGAGAGCAAGGCTCCCTTTAGCCTCTCCAGTTGCTGACAGACGTCCTGCGAGACAGACACACGAGACGAGCAGTTGGTCAGCATTTGTCCATACAGGGTAAGGATGGGCGATTGAAAACTAAACAGTTTAGCTCAGCTGATCAGGTGTAAGTTGTAATAACAGTCTTTACCACTAGATGGCAGACATTGCTGAAGACTGTCCTTTTTATCAAAGAACAATTGTGAGCAGGTCCTGGCAATAAGCTAGCACTTAATTAGGTCAACAAAATGTCTTTTGGGTCAAACAGGAAGCAGATTATATGTCGAGCGAATTCAAACACAAGCTGAGTTTTCCTAATTGAGGCTGCCTCCGTTGTTTATGTAAGTTGCTCATCCCTCATATGTAGATTGTGAAGTTTCCATGTTAATCGCAACAGGTAAGAATCAAGCACCATGTGGCTTTGAAGGGCTCTGTAGGTATCTGATGAGGAACTGCACGTCTTGATCGGATCTTCCAGCTTTGACTGTAGCTCAGAGAGCGAAGCTTGAGTCTAAAAAACAAAACAACTCTTGAATAAAAAAAGTACAAATCTTCTATAAATCTAACATCTATTTCTTTCTTTCACTGCACCTCTTGGAGGCTCTGCGAGAACTTCTGCTGTTGTGAGATGTTTTCCTGTAGCTGCCCATCAAGCTGCCGCACGCTCTCCCTCAGCTCGTCCCAATAGCGTCCAATTTGGGTCAAGCGGGCCTTGATGCGGGCCGCCTCGCCCGACGAAACAAACTGCACCACGTCCTGGGAGTCTGCCTCCAGTCCGGGGAGCACCCGAGCATGCTCCCGGAGCTCCGTTTCCACGGCCTGGACACACGGTCACATGTTCCCAGGCATATATTCTTTATTCTCAGCGGAGAACGGAGTCAAATTCTGAAGCTTACCTTCATTGACTCCATCTGTTGCTCGAGTGCTAAATTGGAAGCCTTCAAGGTGTCCAGCTGCTTCTCCTTGTCAGATATCCACGAGGAAAAGGCTTCAAACTCAGTTGCAAAGCGATCCCACTTGATCTTCATCGCCTCTGCCGTTTTCATGCTAGAGCACAAAAGCAGACATGACACAACAGCTTAAAAAAAAAGTTCCCATCAACCTTGAAATAAGAAGCATACTCCTTCTTGAGCCCGGCCTCCACTTTGTCCACTTGATCGCTGAGGGAGCGAGCCTGCTGGAGGAGCAGAGTCTTGTTCTTTGGCCCCAGCTGGATTTCCGTGGCTCTCTTGAGCAAAGTGTTCATGTGTAAGGCTTCAGCTTCACATTGCTTCAGAAGCACCTGTTTGACACAAATGGAAAATATTCTGTATTTAAAACTGACATCGATTCAAACTCTGCACTGTTTGTGAAGGAGTTAAGTCTGACTCACTCTAGCCTGGTCCAGTTCTACCGCCAGGCTCTCCGGACTACTAAAGTTCAGGTCTCGCTCTGTCATGGATCGGGCCTTGCTCACAAAGTGGCACGCCGCCTCCTGCTGGCTGTCAAACTCTTGCCAGGCCGCCAGCGTGACCTGCAGACGACAAAACATCGGCGTGTGTGAAAAGCAACAAAGTGCAGAAAACAACGTCTTTGAAAAGTGGCGGCCCACCTCCAGGCTTTGCTCCTGCGAATCCATGTTTTGTTCCATCTTGCTGAGCGTGTTCTCCAGACTGTGCAGGTCCTGCTGCAGAGTCTCTCCTGGGCCCTCCTCGGCCTGCAGCTGCTGCCCCCGACTGATCAGCCCCTGGACATCCTTCCTCTTCAGTTTCAGCCGTTTCAGAAGTTGCTGGCAAAGACACAATTTAGAGCCACTGGCGCTTCCAGCGTGAATGCTTTTTTTTCTTGAGTCGTCCAAACCTGGTGCACGAGCAGGAGTTGCTGGGCTTCTCTCACAGTGGGACAATCGAGGATTCTGGAGACATCTGCCTGAGCTTCTTTCTGCGCTCTGAGAAGCTCGTCCAAAGTGGTCTGCACTTCCTGCCGAAACTGAACGCAGTCGCCCACAGCCACGACCATCTTCTCTGCCTGGAACACACCCAAAGCGTAAGATAGGGACGAGTCGATGACACCACATCGATCTACAGTTGCTTTTACCCACCTCAATGAGAGACAACAGGAGAGCCTTAAAATCAGCCGATAGTTTGCTGAGGGCACCTCCTTGCCTCTGGGCGTCGCTGTCGGTGCAAATCTCAATCAGAACGGCCATGCGGGCTTTCAGCCAGGAAAGGTTGCCTTCCTGTAGCTCTGCATCGTTCCTCAGCTCCTGCAGCAAGATCAAAGTAAGAACTCCGATGCCAAAGGATCGTCCACAACGAGGCTCGACTTTGAGGTTGGCGCGACGACAAGCGTTACCGTGATGTTGGCCTTGACCTGACTGTATTTCCTTGGGTCGCCTGCCCGGTTTCTCAGAAGTCGCAGTTGGCTTTCTTTAGCTATCAACCAGCAAGAAAGCTCGGCGTATCTGTTTCAACACACAAACGGCAATGTGACAATTTAAAATGTCAAAATGAATCCATTCTTTGACAACTAATCGATTTTCCCTGAGTTCACCCTGAAGGCCAATCATATCCCAATGGAACATTTTATGGCCTGCCTCCCCTATCTTGTAAAACCGCCATTTTAAATGATTCTACCTGGCATTGTAGTCTTTCCATTTGTCCGGGTGCTGCATGAGCTTTTGATGGGTGTTTTCAATCTCTTCGCTGATCTCGGCGTAGTCCTTCCTGGACTTCTCAAGAGTTTGGTGGGCGGCGTCACCCTCGGGGAGCTTCTGACAGAGTTCCTCCATCAGTTGCAGCCTCTTTTCACAAAGGGCCTGAGGACCCTTTTCTCTGAAGAAAGCCTGAGGTGGGACAGAGGCTTAGTGAGACACTTTTCACCGGGCGGGCGTCACCCAGTAGCTCACCCGGTGCTCCTTGACGAGCCTCTCGCTGCCCGTGTTGGCCAGGTGCCGGTTCTCCCGGGTCACCTCGGCCTGGCATTCCTGCAGCAGCAACACCAGCTTGCTCCGCTCCGCCTCCACTTTGAGGCGGACGAGGTGGAAGGGAGCGTCGGCCTGGACGTCCTGGTACAACGAAGACGGCAAACCGTGAACCGTCGGAAGAGAACGAGCTCCAGCGAGTTGGAGTCCGTGAGCCCACCTTCCAGTGTTTGTGTAGTGCCCGCACAGTTTCCTGCAGCGACTGTTGCTCCTGGTCGGGCAAAATGTCGGTCAGCTCATCGCAGGCCAAGAGGAACGTGTTTAAGATGCGCTGGTCCAGCTGCCCGAAGAACTCCTGGCGAAAGCACCATGAGTCTGTTATTAGAAGGCAAGGTAGCAACCAACAAAAAGCGCCATCCCGCTTCCTCACCGTGTGCTTTTTGAGAAGCTCCTCCGGGTTGCCGCTTTCCGTCAGACAGCTTTCCGCCATCTTCAGGATTTTCTCCAGCTCCAGCCGCGACTCGTCAAACCTCCTCATCAGGCTGCTGTTCGCCTCCCCGCGCTTCCTCCACTCGCTCGCTTCCCTAAACATGGCCTACATTGCGACGAATGGAGAAACATTTGCTCCTCAGCTCCTTGTCGGACGACATAACATTGCGCATCCGAGTGCGTTGAAAAGTTTCCAGAAGGTCAATTTTAGTCATGCCTTTTGAAAAGCAGAGGAGCTGTTTACCTGTGAGGAGGCTTGGAGGTCCGCCACTCTTTTCTGCAGGAGGCTCAAGTCCATGTGCTGCAGTGTTTGACTGGTGTCCATGAGCTTCAGGATGCTCTGGTGATTCCTCTCAATCACCATCAGACACTTCTTGCAGCTCTGCGTGGCAGCCGCCAGCTCCTGCAACAAACGAGGCGTCAGCCTAACGTGTCCCAAGATGGACCGAAAGACTCTGAAGCCTCACCTGGATCTTCTGGTTGAAGTCCACGGGCCCCTCTGAGTCTGTGCCGCTCGTCACGTGGCCCGCCTTCTCCAGGGCCTGGTAGAAGCCGGTGATGTTCTTTTCCATTTCTTCCAGAGGAGCCAAGAGGGACTGAGACTCCTTTAGCAATGGCAGACATCGCTCTCTCACCTGAAGGCGTGATTGAGACGGTGACTTTGATTCTCGTCATTCCAAGTCAGAAATTTGCATTTGGCACGCCTGAAGGGAATTTGAGCGGCACCTTGGCGAGCTGCTCTTTGATGGAGGTCATCACAGCCGTCATCTGAGCCAACTCCTCCTGCGCCGTGTCTTTGCTCAGCAGCTGAGCGGTGCGACCAGCCGCCTTGCACGCCGCTTCCATGGCTGGCACTTTGTGCTTGATTTCCTTTGGGGAAGGGGGGGGGGGGGGGTTGATGCCTTCGCGCTTGACGTCAACAAACGTTACATGTGCTGCCTTTACCTCCACGTCTTGAGCGAATGCGCGGACGTTGAGGAAGGACACTTGCACGGCGGCGTTCATCTTCTCGTCTGTGGCGTCCATAAACATTTTCAACGTGTTGATGCCGTCCTGATAGTCGTGCCTCAACTTGTCCACCTCGTCTGCTCTCGCGTACTGACAACAAAAAGCCAACGGTGATTCCAATCCCCCCACCTCTACTTTGACACGTTAAAAAAAAAAAAAAAAAGAGAGACTTTGTTTACGTATTTGACTTTGACGAAGAGCTCCCGCCATCGGCCGTTGAGAAGGAGGAGCTGCTGCTTGAGGTCTCGTGACACGCTGTCGTCGCAGGTCTCGATGAGGAAGTTGCCGGCATCATTCATGTCCATGTGCTGCTGGACCCAGTGGGACAGGTTGCGGAAAAAGTCCTGCATCAAGACAGACCACTGAGCTTGGATCGGAACTATTCACCATCTTTTGGCACCGTAGTGCCTTTAGACAAAAGTAGTGCTTTGCCAACACGTGGCATCTTCACTAAAGTAGTGCTTTGCTGCCATCTTGTGGTTATTGTAAACCTTTTGGGGGTACCGTTTTTTTCCATGTATAGTGCGCCCCCAGCCGAGCTGGAGTTCCTGCGCTTGTCGTAAACATAAGAGTCATTTTCAGTTGTGGGGAAGGGAAAAAATTACATCCGCTTGAGATGATGAAGAGGTTCCGACCTGCAGTTTTTGGAGCGTCTCCTCCAGCATATCGACGTCGCCCTCCATCTGAGTGTAGCAGCCCAGCTTCTCCTGCTCCTCTTCCAACCAGTCCTCAAATGCTTGTAGGCCCTCTTGATACTCTTGGTGAGCTTTCACCAGCTCCTCCGCTTTGCCAACGGCCTCCTGAGGTCAAAGCAAGCGTCACCAACCAGTTTTGCCTCTCAGCTCAACTCAACTTTATCGTTTAACATTCCAACTTCAGAGGGAAGCTTACCTCCGCATTGTCTTTGATGCCGTTGAAGCGTTCTTGCAGCTCTTGCAGCTCCAGCTGAGTCACGTAATTGTCGGCCATGCTTGCGCTCTTTGCCACGATGGTGGCCAGCAGGCCGTCGTGGCTGAGCACTTCCTCGTACAACAGCTACAACCATGGCAAGGATCAGTTATGAGAAGGAGGGGGGGCGGGGCTTACAAACATTCAGTAAGTATGTTTTGTTGAGTAAGTAAGAAACACAACTAAAGCAAAAATGGCAGCGCTGGCATCGATCCCGAAAGCTATTTATTTTTGCATCGCTCCAGAGAGGGGGAGGCCGGTGTCACCTTTGCCCTGCTGAGATGAGCACTTTTGTCTCGCATCTCGGGACATTGTTTATCGGCCGGGTCCAGGTTCTCCTCCACCTGTTCCAGCCAGCTGACAAACTGACGCACGTCCTCCTGGTAACTGGTCCACTGGGACAGAGAACCTTCCAGTTGGCTGATGGATCAGAGGAGAAATTAGAAATATGAATATTTATACTTGCCACCTCTGGTATTCTTGCTTTTCAACCTTTTGCACTGAATGGATGCGGAGAGCAGTGTGTCCCAGGAGTCTTTCAGCTCCTGAATTTCTTCCTGGACCACAGCCACACCGGTGCCCGAGGTGTTTCTCTGAACCGACTCCCCTCTGGTGATCAGCATTTTGAGCTGGATCTCCTTCTCCTGGCGCGCAGTCAGCAATGCCTGTGGCAATCCACGGAGATGAAAACGCCACCGTTGAACAAGTGGCTACCTATTGTTAACAAACAATCTGCGAAAGGCTCAACCTCCAGCTTGATCATCCGGCTCTCCAGGATGTTTTTGTCAGCCGTGGGGGCACAGTAGGTGTGAAGCATGTGGCTCGTGTCAGCCACCCAGTTCTGCAGCTCCTTCAGGCTGCGGTTGAACAGCTGGTGCTCGGTCACGATGCGCTCGAGTCGTGACGCCTTCTCCTGTTGAGCCAAAATAGTTAAACAAGAAAACTTTCTTCACATCATCACAACTTCATTGGCTTCAAATTCCAACTTTTTTCTCCTATTCAGACTTTCATCTGCGAATACCGTTTTTTTCCATGTATAGTGCGCCCCCATGTATAGTACGCACCCCTAACAATGGCATGCTGATGCTGGAAAAAAGCTTGTACCCATGTATAATACGCACCCAATTTTTATGAATTTTTATGAATTTTTTTTTTTTTTTTTTTAAGTCCCAAAGATCGTCACACACGCAGGGAGGCAATGGGTCCCATTTTTAAAGTCTTTGGTATGGTCTTAACTAGGCTGGATGTCATTTTTTTTGTTGGCGTTGATTTCTCCGACTGCCCCTAAACGCACCACCGCGCTCCGTGCGCACACGGCGGCTCTGTATGGGAGAGACGTTGAAGAGGAATAAAAACACCCTTGGAAACCAAAACTTGCCCCTCGTCGTGACTCGGAGCCGCAACAAATGTTTCGGATTTGTGTAGGGTACATTGTGAGACAGCAAACGAGCAGGTGATCGAGCAAGCCTTGTCTGATACGAGAGCATTGCGGTCGTATGGAGCGTGTTTGAAATGAACAGCAGAGACGAAAGGAACAAGGCAAAGTGTTGTGAAATAAAATATTACCTGTAATACGCATTTTGTTATTTGCTGATTGAAACTGCTAATTAAACTGTGAATTGAAACTAATAGGTGGAGAACTGAACTCTCGCTCTTTATATAGCTGACGTGTCTTGCGCAACCGTTCTGCGCATCTGTAATGGCGGCCTCCGTATGACGTCCGGTCCGCGATGGAGATTAAAAAACAAACAATATTTGACAATAACACACCATCGAGGATTGCACCATCGCATCAAACGATGTGTCGTCAATTATGAATTTTACTAAGTGTGTTGGGCAGGATGGCTGAATGCGATGCGCGATTGACAACAAACAAGAAGAAAGGTGAGTTTTATTTCGGGGGAGATTTGTCATGTCTCGTCCCCAGTTTTGCTATGTGTCTTGGTTGCCATAGTTTCTGTTCGTGTCACCCCGCTCTTCCTGTGTCACCTCAATCGATGTAACGTGTTTTGTATTTAAGTCCTGTCTGCCCCTCGCTCACCGTTGGATCATTGCATGTGTTACTGTCATTCTGTTCCTGTCTTTGGTAATGTCACCCTGTCTTTTTGTTCCACGACTTTGTCGGTCAGTCCTGCTGTTGGTTTTGTTGTACCATGACTTTATTTAAAAAAAAAAAAAAAATTAAAAAAAAAAAAATTAAAATTTTTTTTCTTTGTACCCATGTATAATACGCACCCCAGATTTTAGGACAATAAATTAGTAAAATAATGCGCACTATACACGGAAAAAAACGGTATTTATAACTGCCGGCCTGTCAGGCCCTACATTTTCTTATCTTTCTTGACTTTTTACGTACCCGCTTGGAGGCCTCGGACTGGTTGAGCGCGTGCTCGGCGTCCTCCAGCCAGGCCTGCAGAGCCGCCACGGTGGCGCTGTACTTGTCCCAGTTGGAGATGACCTCCTCCAGCATGCTGCGAACGCTGCGCACCTCCAGCGCCAGGTTCTTCCACTGAGCCGCGGTGTCGCCAAGGAATTTGCTCACGCCCTCCGCTTCGTCAACTACCGGCGCCGATAAAGCATGCGGAACATGTTATTGGCCGTCCATCCGTTATGCCAAAATTCGATTGGCTTTTCTTGTTAGTTCGTATCATCAGATAGGAACAGGAACTGAATTATGTGTGGTGTTATTTAAGAAAGAAGGATGAAAAGTGCGGCGCAAGTTAAAACATGCCATTCCATATTTTCGGGACTTACCTTTGGACCAGGTCTTAGACCCTAAAAGATGAAATGTTGTTTACGACAAAACTGACATGCAGGCGCCGGCGTAATACGAGCGGTCAGAGAGACTTACTCGAAGCGTCCGACTTTACGTAGACGTCCGCCGCTTGCTTGAGTGCCGAAAAGAGGACGTCGTACTGCTCGAAGAACCCGCGGCCCTCGATGAACGTCTACCAAGAGAAGATCCCAAATGAAAGCGTTGGCGCCGTCACGCCTCCGCAAGTAACTCACAAACAAACGACAAACTCACCAGGTAACTCTGCAAAAGGAGCTCCACTGCGTCCCGCCTGCCGTATTTAACGATCCAGGATTTGAGTTTGGACTCCGCCAAGAGCAGAAAGGCCATCAGCCTATACTTCATCTCACAGAATTCCAGTTTGATCAAGTGGCCGTGTGATGACGTGGATACAAAATTAAACCTACAGATTGGAAAGCTGCTTGACTTTTTTCCCCTCTCGAGTCACCAAACGGTGGGCGGGTGGGCGACTCACCGTTCAGCCATATCTTGGAGCTGTTCCGGCGGAAGCGGGACGCCGTTGACCGAGCCGTCTCGGTGGATCTGCTGGAAGGGTTGCCTGTGCGATTCCAGATTTTTTAGCACCTCCTGAAACGCAAAGAGTTGCATTTACTCAGTGTTTCCTCGTTTTCTAAAACAACAACGGACGCGTCTCCTTCCAACAGCAAAGTGTGGAGGAAGCTGACCTTATGCTGCTCCAGTTTCCTGCGGAGAACGTTGGCCGTCTCCTCATGACCGTGCTGCACGGGAACCTCCTCCCTCAGGGCTATCTCCGCTCGGTGCAGCCAAGCCCCGATCACCCCCAGAGGACCTGGCAGGGACTTGTCCAGGTGGATGTGCCAGTCCAGCAACTGCGTTTGACACCCACCAAAAAAAAAAAAAATCAAGATTCTGTCACACGGGTTCATATCGTTCGTAAATATCACAAATAATAAAGCAAGGACGTCTCGAAGGGAGCCCCACCCTGATGGAGATGCGATCCCATGCCTGCTTGACCATAGCCTGGTCCACGGACAGTTTCCCGTCCTTGCGGACCGGCTGCAGCAGCGGATCCGTCTGCTTCTTCTTCATCTCGTACTGAACGCGTAAGTTCTTGAAGGCCTGCGCAAAAGGCAACCAAAGCGGTCGGGACACACGGATGGACGTGACAGCAAGCGACTTTCCCGGAGGTACCTGATACTTGTCAGTGAGGTTGCCCTCGGCCGCTTGGGCCCTCAGCACGTCTCTCTCCAGCTGGTCCAGGAACACCTTCAGCTCCCTCAGCATCTTGCGCTCCTCCCTCTGTCAGGTATGAGATTTCGCAAGAGGTCGAACATACTTTTGGCTTGCTAATTCTGCGCCGTGATCACTTTTTTTAGAACGCACTTTGCAGAAACAAAAGCTCGGAGGCGTAAAGACCAAAGAGTTGAGGAAAGCCAACCTACCTCGAGCATTAGCTCGATGTCCTGAGGGGCAAGCTATCCGGCGGAAGGCGGCCAAGCACACAAGAGAGTCGCATCAGAGAAAAAAGCAAGGCGGCGGGGACGGACGGCACGCGTCACTCAGCAAGCCCGCGGCTCGCCTGAAGCACGCCAGGTGACAGCGCAAAGGCAGGAACACAGCCCGGGTGCAGCTTTAATGTGCACGCAGGCGGATGGAGAAATCAAAGGATGGAAAACCAAGCACTCTTGCGTTCAAAGTGCGTGCACAACCAGAAAAGCTCAGCACCGCTCGTTTGCCACGACGTGAAATGAGAAGACGGCAAGTAAGACGTTTGAATCGTGAGAAAGCGATTAGAACAGATTTGCAGGAAACCAAAAATGCCATGAGATCACTTGAAGTCACGGAGGCGGGTTCAAGAGTTACCTCATCGTGCCGCCCGTCGTTTTCTGAGTGGCGAGGGTCGGGGTAGTGCTTGAGGAACTGCGCCACATACGTCATGATGGACTTCTCGTCCGGCTTGTCCACATCCACATCTGCCGAGCGACACAAACGAGAGCCATCAAACGTCCGATCTCTCCCTGGGCCATCCAATTGAAGAAGACCCGACTCTCCCGACACCTTCTGGATCCAGCAGACGAGGGATGCCTAGTTCGTTCTCCGCTAGCGCAAAAGCCTGCTCCAGATTCTCCTTGTGGCTTCTCGAGCGCGCCGCCTGCATGTCAACCAGGTCGGGCCGGATGGCGTGCACTAGTGACTGGAAGGCGAAGCCATCCCGCCAGCTCGTGCCAAAATCCTTCACCTCGATCCCGTGATGCCTGTGGAAAAGGGTTAAGACTCGTTCATTCCGGACCAGAGTGAAGTGAAGTTTGGAAGTTTTTGTGAAAAGCTCTCCTGGTGGACCTACTTGGCAGCGGTGCACTGGACCCATCTGAGCAGCGCCTTCTTGGCGTTGCCCTGAAACTTAACAACTTTTCTCTTCATGGGTGGACTTCCCGTTTCGGAACTCTCCACAGAGGAGTTGCTTGCGGACAAGGCCTGGAGGGCTGGAAGGTTGCTTGTCAACTCCTCAATCTGAGGAGGCAAAAGACGGTGTTTATCTGGAGCAAAAATCCCTGCCGTATTCTGAAGAATGAAAAGACCTGAAAGTAAAGGATGATGGTCCATATCAACCCAAGGACGATGGATGGCCGTCCGTCCGCAATGTCCGTAGCGTGAATGTTAACCAGTTTGATCTGAAACAAAAGCCGCGCATCTGTTATTCCCCGTAAGAAGGCATTCCAGATAGCATTCACCGCTAAAGTTTAAAAACAAAAAAAACAAAAGCACGCTTCCAAATGAGATCTCAAGCTTCCAAGTTGTGCCAAACCAAAAAAACACAAGGCATGATAGCAACAAACAGCGGCTAACCGACACAAGTTAGCAGCTCATATTACACAAGCTAGTCCTGTTAGGCTATGCTAACTCATTTAGCATTTATAACCATTGAGTCACGTCACCCCTCGCTCGCCAAGATTTTAGGCCTGACACACTCTCCACGGACTCACAACGTTGCTGCCTGGAACCATGCTAGCAAAAGGTTCCTTTTCAAGAAGCCAAAGCAGATGTCAGCACAGCAAACGTGACTCGGAGAACGTATGATGCAAAAGAGACTTTTTAATTGGCCTTTTTTAATGAGTCAGCTGTTGTGAATCGCAATGTCTCTGCTGCATGCGCCACATCCACCGATCAGCACGTCATGCCGCTGTGCATCAATCGAAAAGAAAGCAAAGAGTTGCCGAGAGCTTTTGTCGGCGCGACTGACCGGAGATCCTTGATACCGACACTGAGAGCACACGTGATGGGAGACAGATGGAAACAAATGTAAATATCTGTCCTGGGGGGGGGCAAGCAGAAAAATGCTTACCTTCCTGCCCTCCAGGAATTTGAGCGCGGTGCCAATGTTGGAAACCCAGTGGATCCGCTTGAGCTGGCGGCCTTGCTCGGAGGGCTGGTGAAGTCCACACAGAACATCGTAAAACAAATAAGGACCATCTCCAAAAAGTCTTCAAGCTCCGCTATGTTGATCAATATTCGTATAAAGTAGCGTAGTATAAAAGCAAAACAGGTTGGATTCTGTCTTGTACGTGGAAAAAATATCTTGATGATTACCTTCACCTGTAGTCTTGAAAAAGGTCAAGTTGATTTCTTATTTTATTCTTAACTGATTCTGGGCAACTTCTGATGTGTATAAAAAATAAAGTCAACTCACAAGTCTTTGACCTGACAGCACTTCCAACAGCGCCAAGAGCTTCACCCCATCTTTTATGTCCTCGAAAAGATCATTGACTTCGAGCGGTGGTTTATGCTGCAAGACAAGACGAAGACAGACTGCAGTGTCCACAATGCCAGATGAATGTTTTGGCGCCTCTTCCGCTGCCACCGTGCCCGACCCGCCTGAATTGGACGTGCGAAAGGACATTAGCATGCCAAAGCGCGGAAAGGCCCCACCAAATGCTGCTCGGGACAAACGGGCTTGTTGGCAACGAGCACCCAAGGGCTGAAAAGATGGTTTCGTTGCCTAGGCGATGACTTGACACATGTGGCACCCATCCATCCATTTTCTATCATTTTCTTTCCAAACCCTCAAAATAGGGTGAATGTAGAAAAAAAATCCCAACAAAAGCTCTTCCTCCAAATCTGGAAAAAAAAAAATTATCGACCCACCGCGGGAAGGGCGTCAGAGTGGAAACAACCGTAGGGTGCACTGGAAAAGGTGCCAAGTCATTCAAAGTGAAAAGATGAGAGGATCATTATCATCATTTCTCATGAGCTCTTCACATTGTGAAATTCTGGACCAAGCGTGGGCACGGCACGGCCACTTCGCTTCACTTTCCCCGCCGCTGTTATTTAAGGCTCTTAGTCGAAGCGAGGCGGCCGACACCAACGGCGGGTGCTATTTTAGACGGCAGCCTGCGGGGAAATGTCCTCGCCCCGTCGTTCTCCATCTGCACATACTCGCTCGAAACAAACGTCAGCGCGAGCTGCTACGACCGGCATATGTGCACGCCGGCCCGTCGCCGACGAAGCAGAGAAGGCGCGAGTCCGACTCTTACCTTAGCCAAGTGAGAGTTGATCCATTTGGTGAAGGTTCTCTTCTGCACGGCTTCTTGCTCATCTGCCCAAAGAAGAACACGACATCGTCGGAAGCAGACAAAGGTTGAAATAAACTCTGGCCGTGAAAATCAATCAATACCAATCAGGAGTATCAATCATGGAAAGAGGAAGACGCGTTGTGAATAATTAAAGAGACAATCGAGTCGAGGTGCTCGAAGAGGCGTTGTGGTCAGGCAGCAAAGTTCACGTCGAGTCTGGTCCGTTTACGACCTTTATTTGGACATCTGTTTGGAACGGTCACTTCAGTCCACGTAGGAGTTTGCCGTCGTAATCTTGCGCTACGTTTGGTCAAACCGGGCCATTGTTTGGCGCAATCAAACCGTGCCCGAGTCAGTCCGTAACCGTATGGACGGACGGGCTCCTCTGGGTTCGAGTCGGGATGTCTGGATTTTCAGACCTGAGCAAAGCAGCCGCACGCTGACTGCAGTCTCGTTTAGTCTCAGCTGTCGTTTACAGCCGAAGCTGTTTGGGGACGGCTCCGTCACGTGAAACCTTCAAGAAACTGTCGTTGGTGGATAGCGTGACGCAGCTTTATATGCCGTTTCTGACTGGAGCGACGACTCTTCCATCCATCCGTCCGTGTGCGCTGATACAATGTGAGGTTAATTAGCTGTCTGGGAGCACTGCAGCGGCAGCGAGCAACTGTGCAGCTCTCGAAAAGAGGTCATGGTAGGAGATTAGCGGCCGCCGCCTCCTTTGTGATTCCATCAATAGCCCCTCGTGCATTATGCAGCAGCTTCGGGTTTTTTTGTTAGCTGTTTTTTTTTTTTACTCCGGCCCCACCGAGCCCCACAGTCACGCTCACAAGATGTGGTGGTTGTCAACGCACACGGGATGCCCGCCGGAGCGTCAACGCATGCGGCAATGACGAAGCGCTGGCCACCAAGCGAGGACTTACCCCGCAGATACTGAAAGAATCCCGGGACCAGATTCAAGGAGGTCTTCCCGGCGCAGGCGTCCTTGTAGCGAGCCATTCGACAGCCCCATGTGTCAAAGGAGCAACGTCCACGGTGGGTCGCCCCCGCCCCCCCAAAGCAGGAAGCGGCTGGCTGGAATGAATACAAGCCCCCCTCCCCTCTCTAACGCGCACACACACTCTCCGATGGCTGATTTATGACGGCATGCTTCCGTGCGGCCGTGGCATTCCCATCCAGAGGGGCCGCGGATGTGGAGCCGCCGCCGCACCGCCGTGTCATCATCATGGCAAGCACAGTCAGATAACCGGCCACACATCGGCGGCTCAGCCAATCGGCGGCCGGCAGATGGTGATGTCACGAGTTCGGTTCACCGAGAGGCTCTTATAGCTAATCTTCCGTGACTGACACCTCCACACTACTAAAACACGCTAATTTAGCCCCCCCTCCCTGTCCCAAAAATATGGTTTATCAAAACTGCAACGTATAATTCATAGGAACAAAAAGTAATTTGGAATTTACTTTGACAGGTGACTTTTAGAAAACTGACTGAGTGTTACTTGGCAATTATTAAGATAATTAAGGATTATAATGTATGTTTTCTATACTTTTATTTAAGATATATATTTTATTGAATACATGTTATTTTTGTGGCACTCCTCTTTTTTCACTTTAAACTAATTGAAAGGAGCGTAATGAGCTCAATAATTCATCGATGCGACAGCTAGTCTACCATCTGCTCCCAGTCTGCCATTGTGACAGCAAATGAGAACCCCCCCCATCCGGCCAACAAAACCACCATGGGATTTCCCCCCGTAGCACTTTACTTTGCTTATTCTCTCATCACTTGACGTCACTCCTGTGCATAGAACACGATAACGTGGAAAAAAAAAAACTCCTTTCTTCTCTCAAGACCACCATTGACGTGAAAGCTTTTCTGCTAAAAATAGATCAGAGCTGCATATTCTATTATTGGTGCTCTGTACGCAGAGGCTGCAACTGGACCACCAAAAAATATATATTTCAGTAAAAGATGCCCGTTGGCACTCTTCACCGACACTGACAAAGAGACGTCGCTAAGGCGCTCAGTCCAGCACATGTTGCTGACAATGGAGTGATGATGTCACAGATACACATTGTAAAAAAAACACAACTGTTTTTTTTTTTTTGTTTGTTTTTTGGGAGGGCACTTTGAAAATACAAATGATTGATTTTGACACCCTTCCTATCCAGATGTAGGACCACAAAATAAAAATTTTAACCCAATTTCACACTTAGAGAATGACAAGTCACCCTAGCAACTGTGAGGAAAGACTTGTGGTTGTGGTGCCAAAGCGCTGTGCCCGTTTCTGCTTTGACAGAGTTTCCTGTGCAAACCTCGCCCGCATTCAAAAGCGCGTTACATTTGTCACCACATGATGACAAACTTCTCCTTCCATACAAACTTGAAATAAAATGAAACAGAAGGGTACTAAATAAAGGGTACTAGGTTCAACCCACTGGACTGATATTCAAGTTTTTGACAAAACATGACTGGAGGGAGTGAAGTTCCATGCCTTTGCAAAGCGCATCAATACAACAGGACTGCATCCCTGAGACGTTGATACGGTTCAAGCTTTTAGTTTTCAGCTATCGGAATGATTGGAATGACTTTCACTTGGCAACTTGGACAAAAAGTGACAAGAGTGAGGTTGCGCATTGGGACAAAGTCAGCACTATGTTTTTGATACACTGGGAGCGGTTTTTCACAATTTGACTGATTGCCACTCGGCCGCTGATGTTAGCTTGTGTGTCTGTGTGTGTGCGTGTGTTAGAGTGACTTGAGACTGGCCCGCGGCCCAGCCACTGAATCAGCAGCACGCCCCGTTGCAGCAGCAGCAGCAGCACAGAAGAACAAATACACACACACACGCACACACACGCAAACACAGTTGAAGTGAGTAGTTGGAAAGCCACTCACCCTGCAGTTTTTGCATCACATGAGCGATGTCCACACATCCCGTGACACGACGCCTCGGACAGGCCATGGCGAGGTCTCAGAGGGTATGTGTGAGAATGTGTGAGTGTGTGTGTCGCCTGTGATACTCTGGTTGCGTCATGGGTGTCACCGTCCAATGGCTGCGCCTCCTCGTTTCATAGGCTGATGGGGCAGAGAAATATTACTTTTGTTATTCATCCATCCATTTTCTATACCGCTTGTCCCCACATTTCCATGATAAATATTTTAACAGAGTGAGTAACAAATAAAAGCATTTCTAAAGCTGGATTTTGATAAAATGTCCAGGTGGGATTTAAGTTCGGTCTACAATGTGAAATAACATTTACAAAAGACAAACACAGCTGACCATTCATGTATTATTTTCTTCTTTTTTTAATTCCATAGCAAAATGTCCGAACACTTTATTGTACTTGTGTGTACTTTACCACTACTGCTGTTCACAAAATAAAGATCGCAGGTGCCCCAACTGCAACGAACTGTTAAGTTTAACCATGTGAGAGGACACTAAGATGAATTAAATCAACCCGTACGTTTACTGCTGATTCTGGAGGAACTAGCTTGAACTTATTAGCCTCCAGTAAAAACAAAAACAAAACTTCTCGAATGATGAAGTTGCTGTGGAAGTTTACGCGCATTAACAACGACAGAAGAAACGACACTTGCATGGACTCCACGCCCTCCACCCCACCCCTAACAAAAACTATTACGTATTGGACGACTAAAACACTGAAAAGTACAGAAACACGAAGGTTTAGTTGTTGTTTTTTACCGTTATTGCGTTCGGTTTCATCCGGGTAGCTCATGCCAAGATGCACACCGGAAGTGAGTGTATGTTGCCGGGTTTCCATGGTAACGCCACCAAAAAAAAAAAAAAGATGCAGTTGCATCTTCATTTATAACAAACATGAAATGCACCTCTTTTACCTTGGGGCTGGCCAGACATTTGATATAGAGTTTGATTTTTGTTTTTTAACATCGGATTGTTTTTTCTCTTCTTTCAAATTTTCAGTGTCAAAACACAATCATGTGCCTTCACCAAGTGGACAAAAGTGGAGCTACACAAAATAAAGAACAAAACCGTTCTATATGTATTCTATAAGTATTTAATTCTAAAATCTCAGATGTCACAATTCTTTATATGTATTTACTTACATATATTATATTTTTTGTTAATGAATTTAAATATGAAACAGCAGAGCGGTCAGTGAGCTTTGAAGGTGGAAACCGCAGAACCCAGATTAAGGTACACAGGCAACAGGCAAACTCCACAAATCGGAGGATTAATCCAATTTTGCATCCCGTAATTCAAGTACCGCTACAAAAGAAAAAACCGAGCTAGCCAGGAGTCGAACCTAGAATCTTCTGATCCGTAGTCAGACGCGTTATCCATTGCGCCACTAGTCCTGCGAAAATACCTGCCCCACATTGTGATTAAACCACACAGTTCTACGTACAAACCAAAAATCAAGCATAATCGATGACAATTATATTAATTAAATAATTTATTGATATAATATTTCCAATAAATAAACATGTTCATTTTTTGTAAGAAATTGGAAGAAACTTTGATATGGAGCATTCTGACACAAACACTTGCAACACAGCAAAACACGATGAAGAACTTCTCGAAAGCACTTGCGGCGTCAGCCAACGTCACTGCAAAGCGACCTTGGAAGCTGACAATGCTTTGCTTGCCTTGCAGCTTTCATGCCTTACATGTACAGTCGTACTTGTCAAGGCGACCCAAAGTGCGTCACAAACAAATGAAACAAACGCCTTCCAAAGTGCCGCTTGACCCATAACGTGGTTGCCGGACGCCTTTGCGTGCAATATTCGGGCGTTGGAGCGAGTAGACCCGTTTGCACATTTGCTTGCAATTGTCAGGCGTCGGCGCCAGTTGACCCGTTTGTACATTTGCGGCTGCTTCGTCCTTCACAATGCGAAACTGTCACTGGAAACTTTTGGTAAGATCGCAGCATTCAAAGCTAAACGTTGTGTAGGAGGTTCTCAATATTCAGTGGCCAAGATTAGAAAGTGAATATAATTTTTGTGATTTGGAACGAACACTTTGTGAAAGCTACAATTTTGTCGAGTCATTTCAATTTCAACTTTACGCCAACATCCAATTTTGCAACGCGTTTGACTAGTCATTCCAATTTCAACTTTACAATGTCAAAAATCTTGACTTAAGATCCACAAAAATACCATTAATTTTCACGACATTTTTCAAAAACAAACTTAATTTTCACGTTTTCCCCCCATGTGTGCTTTTATATTCAGTTCTGCTTTAAATTTGTTGAATGCGCGTATGTGCATCAGCGACACGCATTAATACGATTCCGCCACTAGAGGGTGCCCACTTAATACACAGAGACGCACAGGCTGAGGGAGCTGCTTTTATGTTTTGTGACTATACATGACTTGTCCCACTTTTGTCAGGTGGGCATCGCAGTGGCTGTCATAGTCGTGCTGACCATCTCGATCACGCTGCCGCTGCTTCGCATGTACGGCATACTCGGCTCCAACAGCAACAATATGGATTCCGAACCTGCAATTCAATTTGATCCGGATGAATTCAAACACAATGCCAAGGAAAATGACAAGTCCAGTCTCCCTCCCAAACCCACCGTGGCAGTCGTGCCCGTTGTGCACCAGCCAACTCTCTACACTGTAATGACAGCCGATGAGAACGCGTTGAACTTGACGGAACGACTGGCATTTGAACTCGTCAATCAGCTGACCGTTGTGGGAAAAGTCGAGTTTGTGAGTGGTCGTCGGCCTGGAGGGAGGGGCTGACACCCTAATGACGCTCATTGTGTCTTGTTTCCTATCAATCAGAATTTGCAACAAAGCAAAGCGGCGCACCAAAACCTACCAGAGATCGTCTGCTCGACTAGACTTGTGATGAGGAAAATCTCAAATTATGGGGGGGTAATTTTTTGTTGTTGTGTGTGGCGCACATGCTACTGCATTTTTGTTGTTGTTACTACACCCAATCTTTTTTCCCCCCCCTAGACTATCAATAATCTTGTCGGGGAACTGATTCAACCTTTCAAACCGGGTCGGCGCATCGTTGTCAAAGGGAAAGTCCATGAAAACCCAACATGGTACCCAGCATAATCCCCACCCCAAAAGGATTTTACCGTGACAACCCGACTGTTAATTTTTGTGTGTTTGTGTTGCAGTTTTGCTGTCAGCCTGGACACAGACCTGTACCACAATTACAAGGTGGTGGCCTACCTGAGCGCTCGCTTCAAATTTGGAAACGAACGGTACGTGTTTGTGCGGGAATGCCGCCCGAGTGAAATCGACAACATCATGCGTCATCCGGATCGCTCTCAGACCACCTTCCCCTTTGAGGAAGGCAAATTCTTTGAGGTAAAAAGCAAAATCTGGGCTCTCTCGCCGCTGCCGCTACGCGCCTAGTGCTTGCAGCTCTCCACGCCGCCCCTTCGCTTACTCTGCCATCTTGCTGTTCAGATGGTCATCTTGGCTGGCGAAGACAATCGCTCCATCACCATCAGCATCACCGGCAATGCCACCTTCACCTACACGTCTCTAGTCGACCTCGACGCAACCACATATGTGAGAACAATGGGCCAGATGAACCTGATTGGTATCTGGCAGATGTGAGAATCACGACGACGCATCTTCTGCATCCATCTCCCAAAAATATTTTCAAAATTTTCAGTGAATTTAAAGCACAGCAGCCGGAGATTGTCCTGAATGAAACAAGCTCCAGAATGGTTAGAATTGAAGCAAGATTAATGTTAAAGACATGCTATTGAATGAATGAGAATACTGAAGCTCTAGAATTGATGTTGAGCTTTTGAAAATGTATTTCTTGTATTTATAGATTTCTAATAAACAGCATTGCAAAAGCACATTGTTTCTCCATTTGAGTCCCTTACGTGGAAAGGGGCTGAGCTACAGGGTTGCCACCTCGGAACGAATGCCACAAAAGTCTCTTTACGCGTTAGCAGTGGAAATGTTAATACTAACAAAAGCCGACGCAATCTGTATAAATCCACAAAGGCAGAATATTCACTTAACGTGCAAGAATACATTCTCTAAATTGCCAAATCAGATTAGTGAGAAACTTGATCCATGGCAAAATAATGGGCAGATTTGTAGCTTGGAGGCGGCATAAAATGGAAAACACGCCAACAATGGAAGGAAATCCCCACAGGGACTGCGAGCTAGAGAGCCAACAGTCACCGATCGCGGATGCTTCCATTTCGGCTTCTTTTTGTCTTTCTTAGTGATGCATATTTGATGATAGCGGCAAAAGGATCAAATAAAACACAAATAAGTCGCCGTTTATTTCGTCCAGAAGGTAATCAATCTTGAGGAAATGATGAAGAAGGGAAACCAGGCGATGTAGATAAGCGAGGCTAATTTTAAAAAGGGGGGAAGGAAGCGTGACTGCAAAGTTTCCTCCAGAGCCAGTTGTGCAAGAAGCAGAAGCTGCTCTAAAAGGTGCTGGTGGAGAAACGCTGGCAAAGATGGCACACAACCAGACCGACCCCTTTCTGGAGATACTCCGATCTTTTAATACGGGTGAGTGAGAGCGTTTTTTTGTTTTGTTTTGAATCTGAGACTTTGTTGGTCAACACTTTTGGAGATTTGTCGATCGTCGAGACGATGTTTGTTGTTGAGCTTAAAGGCCATGCGCTTCTTATTCTTTCTTATAGCAGTAAATATGTTTGCGACATGAACATCTTCACAGGATTTGAGTGGGAAAAAAAAATCGTAGTATGGAAATAGAAGAAAACTCTAAAGTTTAACCACTAATTATGTTGGGAGTGATTTTTTTAAAATGTTTAGTCATATTTGTTTCCAGTGATAAAAGAAAAAGGGAAGCCAGTACTAAAACAGTGAGCCTTTTTTTAATCACACACAAAAAAAATCTTGATTAAAAATCACCTGGAAAAACAATTAAAAATTGATAAGAAAATACACCGTGAATGAAATTAAAACAGTTTTTCACTGCTGACAAAAGTAGAATGAATTTTGACTTCCAAACTCACTGGACAATATCCTCAAGCACCCTACGAAAGCACCCAAAGAGTTTTTTTCATCTGTGTTGTGATTTTTCAATGAATTGGCTGCATGCCCTAAGGCTCGGCATTGTCTTCCTCCCAGGGGACATGATCCTGGCCTTCTGCTTGTCGGTGTTAGTGGGCCTGCTTCTGGGCGCCCTGGTCTACGTCCTGCTGACGTGGGCGTCCCGCCGCCGGGCCACCGCCCGAATCACCCGATGCTCGCGCAAGAAAGCCGGCAGATCTTCGCGCTCGCAAATCCCGGCGGATGGCCAGTTAGGCCTGTACCGTAGCACTTTCCTCAGTGTCTACCGCCAGCCCTCGCTGGAGCCGGTGGGACCTGTGGGGAGCAAACTGGGACCGGAGACGTCCACCTTTCGACCTATGCCGAGGAAAGGCAGTCTGGAGATGGCAGAGGACACCCGCGCGAGCCCGGCCGAGGACACGACCGATTCGGCGGCCCTGGTCCCTGACAAGCGCCACTCCTTCTGGCTGGGTGGGAACGGACTCAAGGGGTTCCTGCCCTCGCAAACGCCACCGCCTGCCTATAACAGCATCATCCATGCGTTCCAAGAATCCTGCACTTGAAGCTAGTCATAAAAAAATGTGAAGATTCTATCCGAGGGAAGGGTGTGGCTTTAACGATCCTGTGAGGCGCGCAGTTTTGAGATTTGTTTCTAAACACGGTGGCTTTTTGAGATGCGAGTGACCTGACTTCAACTGAACATGTGCCTTAAGAACAGCCCCCGCTAGCTTCCTGCAAACATATAATGGCTCGCTAACAGTTAGCATCGATGGTTGACAATTTAAGCAATTTGAAGACAAATGTTGGAAAAAAGGCAGATCTTATAACACTCACAGGCCTGTATTTTTTATCCTTGACAAAAAAATTACCAATATTACTGTAATTCTTTTCATTAAGAAGCAAAGTGGTATGTCTGCAGAGTGAAGTTTATAGCTTGATTGCTCCTCATTTTCCACGCACACAAATGTTGCAGGTCAATTTTGCCCTGAGCCAAGAATATCCCGTCTGTAACAAATGATGAACTACAGGTCTTTTTAACATCTATTAATATCCTTGAGGACCAGATATCTCTGGCCTTCATACGTAAACGCTTTATTCCTAATAAATACTCCAGAGAGAAAAGGAAGAGTATTTATTTTGAGCTACTTCAGCAGATGCAAATGTGGCGCCTGCGTCAGGGCACTCAGGCGCTTTTTTTGTCGTATTTTTCGTCTCAACTGAGTCCGCCTGACAATTCGCCGCGCATTGAACGAGTCGACTTGGCTGACGGCAACCGGCTCAGGAAGCAAGCAGCCCCGCCCCTCGCGCCTCGCGCTCCCACCTAAAGTGCGCAAACGGAGGAGCGGACTGCAAGGCGACAGACGCTCGCTGCAGCCCGACAGCCAGACAGCGCATGGATCGGAATCATCAGCATCATTGGTACGTCCGACTGCATCGTGCTTGTCCTTCGAATGCAAATTTATATTATTAAAGCTAAATGATGCTCGGCTTGCTGTCTCCCCCCCCCCCCACTGTTAGCATATCCCGCTGTATTTTCCGCCAGTCAGGCAAAACAAATGCGGGCAATTTATGCCATGAACATGCACACGGAGGAGGGGAAAATTGAGGATCTGCATGAGTGATGGGGTGACGGCAGAGGGTGTGATGATGTCAGAATCGGATGAACAGGCTGTGTTGGTCGGCATGGCGACGGGCCAATTCTATCAGTGCGGCGGTGCTGCTGTTGCATAGAGACACATTTATATAAAGATATCATAAATAATAAATAAATAAATAAATAAATAAATAAATAAATAAATAAATAAATAAATAAATAAATAAATAAATAAATAAATAAATAAATAAATAAATAAATAAATAAATAAATAAATAAATAAATAAACGACAGAAGGTTCATGCTGCGGAATGATGATTATTTCCCTAAGAGTGTCATCCCTTACTCATTTGAATCTTTCATTGCGACAGGAGGGAGACATTTGGGCCAGTGGCGTCAAACTCTGAGCCGAATGGTCGCCAAGGCCTTCACGTCCACTTCGGGAGAGACTAAACGAGAAAGCCAGCCCATCGCCAGCGTCCATTGAGGGCTTGTCATCTGAATGGAAATATGGACGCCTTCCACGGAGGCTTTTTGACTCAACATGTCCAGAAGCTATGAGGTAGGTGATCCACCAGACCTCTATTCCGCCAGATTCAACTTGGAAGTGTCATTGCAGCCAATTCTGAGCCAGCTGTACAGCGAGCAAATTGAAGTGTAGCTAATGAAGTGTCCGGCGAGGCTGACCTAACTCGGTCGTGTCGTGTCTCCGTGCAGCCGGGCCACTCAGTAGGGATGTTGGCGGCCGTGGAACACGGTCCCATCCTGTGCAGCGACTCCAACATCCTGTGCCTGTCGTGGAAGGGCCGCGTGCCCAAGAGCGAGAAGGACAAGCCTGTGTGCCGCCGGCGCTACTACGAGGAAGGATGGCTCGCCACCGGCAACGGCCGCGGCGTGGTGGGCGTCACCTTCACCTCTAGTCACTGCCGCAGGGACAGGAGCACCCCGCAGAGGATCAACTTCAACCTCAGGGGACACAACAGCGAAGTACGACTTACGCACGATCTGCGTTTCACCATGGGTACCAAATGCGTTCCATTTGAAGGTACCAAATAGTTGGTATTTGTTGCTTGTTTGTGTCGAAGGTTGTGCTGGTGCGTTGGAATGAACCGTTCCAGAAGTTGGCCACGTGCGATATGGAGGGAGGAATTTTTGTGTGGATTCAATATGAGGGCAGATGGTCTGTGGAGCTGGTCAACGACAGAGGAGCCCAAGTAAGTCTTTGTGGCAAAATGGTCCACCACCATGCAAGCATAAGTCACCTACTTCTCTTTTGCATTTTGCTTCAATCCTTTACGTCATCAATGTTGATAAAAGGCCAATTGGGCTTGTTACGTTTTGGCGGGCATTGGAGCATCTCCGCGTTGTGACCTTTGTACCACCTGCCGCAGGTCAGCGACTTCACGTGGTCCCATGACGGAACTCAAGCTCTCATCGCCTACCGCGACGGTTTTGTGCTGGTGGGCTCGGTTAGCGGTCAGCGGCACTGGTCTTCGGAGATCAACCTGGAGAGCCAGATCACGTGCGGCATTTGGACACCAGACGACCAGCAGGTGGACACACTACTGAAATTCTCTTATAAACACACTCACAAAACCAACCATGATCGACTGTCAGCTGGAAAAAGGTCGGCGCTTGTCGGTAAAGAGCTGTAGCAACAAGGGAGGCGCGTTTCAGGTGTTGTTCGGGACGGCCGACGGCCAGGTGATCGTGATGGACTGCCACGGCCGGATGCTGGCCCACGTGCTGCTGCACGAATCAGACGGCATCGTGGGCATGTCCTGGAACTGCCCTGACTTCCTGGTGGAGGACAGCACCGAGAGCGATACCGACTCCGACGACAACTTCCTGCCTTTAGGTACCCGGCCGGCCCTTAAGCGCTTGATCTTGGAAGACTGGCAAGTGGCTTCATTGGAACTTGTGTGACTGCATCTGGCTAACATTTGCTGTCGCTTGATGTTGATGCATTTAGTGCGGCGAGTCAAGCCTTTGTTGACGGTCACCTTCTTATCGGGGGAAATCAGCTTGATGAACAACTACGATGACCTGTCCCCTGCCCTCATTCGCTCGGGCTTAAAAGGTACGATAAAGGAGATGCTTGTTTTGGCCTGCTTGACCCCCCCCCCCGCTACCCCCCCATGACGTTTCCAGATGTGGAGGCGCAGTGGTGTTCCCAGGGCGATCTCTTGGCAGTGGCCGGCATGGAGAGACACGGGCTGCCTTCCGACGCTGGCTTGACCAGGAACGCTCTGGTGAAGTTCTACAACGTGCAAGGGGAACACATCTACACTCTTGAAACGCCTGCACAGGTACCAAAGGCTTTGAGGGATGTTGGCAACTTGGCAGCGACCCAAAATCACCCGCTTAAATTGGTGGTTTCAGCGACCCATCACCACCATCTGCTGGGGTCACCGGGACTCGCGGCTGTTTCTGGCCTGTGGTCCCGCCCTGTACGTGGTGCGCGTGGAGCACCGCGTGGCCAGCCTGCAGCTGTTGTGCCAACAGGGCATTGCCAGCGCCCTACGGGAGGAGAAGGACGTGGGCAAGCTCAACATGCCCTCGCTGCTCTGCTCCTACGTCACCACGGCCTTCATCCCCACCATCAAGCCCCCAATTCCGGACCCCAACAACATCCGAGACTTTGTCAGCTACCCCACGACGGGCAACGAGCGGCTGCACTGCACCATGAAGCGGGCGGAGGACAGCCCCGAGGCGGGCGGCCCGTGCTACACTCTGTACCTGGAGTACCTGGGAGGGCTGGTGCCCATCCTGAAGGGCCGGCGCATCAGCAAATTGAGGCCCGAGTTTGTCATCATGGACCCTAAAACTGACAGCAAAGCGGGTGAGGAGGCTGCACTTCACTCAAAGCATGGTGGATCTGTTCTCTTCTCTTTTTAAGCAATTGAAACACCAGAGGTTTGTCCTATTTTTAGATTTTAAATTCACTCCTGAATTAGTTTACAATAACAAAAAACAATAGTAGAATGACTTTTTTGTTTGTTTTGAACCTCTGCTGTGTCAATTTTGCCCAGTCTTTTACTAATCTTAAGTCTGAGCCACACTGACCTCAAGGGAGTCCTGGGCAGATTTTTATCTCTTTTGGCCGACTTAATTTTGTTAAACTGGTTCTGTCCAAGTCATTTCTTGAATGAATGTATGGAGGTCATCAGGCTTGGGTGTGGTCATTGGAAATGAACTCAGTTTTCTTCACGTGTTCTCTTTTAGAGGAGGTGTGCGTCAACCCCATGATCTCGTACGCTGACAGCTGCAACTGCTCCGACTCGAGTGATGTGGAGTTGAGCGATGAATGGGTTGGGAAGAAGTCACCCAAGTTTTCCAGGGGAAACAGGTGGGCGGGCCTAACGGCCAAGCACGTATTCATATAGTATATTTATAATTAGCCTATATTCATAGTTTGAACCATAAAGAGGTATTTCAAACCCATCTTGCGGCATTACTCTTATAGAAAAAAATCAAACAGATGATTTGAATCACAAAATTCTATTTAGCATTTTCCACTAGCTTGATGATGCTAACATTTATGGTATACAAAGCTGATTCAAATGATCAGGATCCTTCTCAGATTTCTGCCGAGCGTCCCGATTTTTACGCCATTTAAGTCTGACTGTATTGATTGATAAGATAACAGCAAATGACATTATTTTTGCTGCATAGAATGAACTTGGAAGTGCGCAAATCTCCAAAACTGTCCCGCGCCCACCAGGAGGGCCAGCGGTCCCCTCGGTTGCCATCCAAGAAGCCGCTGGTTCGATCACCCAGCCTGACACGCCGGGAGTTTTCCATGGACGGACTCACCGAGGTACAGCATGCGCTACCTGCTAGCACATAGCATAAGCAGTAGCATTTTTATTTTGAGACTATCTTCCATCACTGTGTTCTGCAGCACAATTACTTGGCTCAGGTTACATCCAACATTTGGGGGACCAAGTTCAAAATTGTGGGACTGGCTTCGTTTTTGCCTGCCAATCTTGGCGCAGGTAAGTGTCGTTAAAAAAACAAAACATTGCTACAGCAGCCATGACGTCTGGTACCGATCGCCATCACAACTTGGCTTAGTGTTGGTTGCTGTGTTTGGGTTTTTCAGTCATCTACAAGACAAGTCTGCTTCATTTGCAACCGCGGCAGATGACCATTTACCTGCCGGAGGTGCGCAAGATATCGCATGACTTCATGAGCCTGCCTGTGTTTAACCCCAACGTGTTCAGCGAGGATGAGGATGACTTACCAGGTTCATCATGTATCAACACCTCATATGTCTTTCATGTGCTAAAAGCAAAGATGGCTTTTAAAAGTACAGATACTTGTTTCAAAACAATCTGGTGAAGGTAAAAGTACTGATACAATCTGTAAAAATAAACAAGTAGTAACCTTGACAAATGAGCACAGAAACAAAGTCGTCGTACTTGTTGGCTTCCACTAACCGACTTTTCCTTGTGTGAAGTGATGGGCACATCGTCAGGAGACAACCCGCCCTGCACAGTCAACATTCCCATCGCTCCCATCCACAGCCCGGCTCAGGCCATGTCCCCCACTCAGAGCATCGGCCTGGTCCAGTCTCTCCTGGCCAATCAGAACATTCAACTCGATGTTCTCACCAATCCCGCGACTAGCGCAGCGGCGGCTGCCGCATCTGTCTCCGTCCCCGTTTCTGACCACAGCCAGACTGCCGCACCGTATCCCGTTCCGGCCAGATACCCAAATCCCGGGCAGGTGATCTTCAATAGGCTGGAGATGGGTCCGCTTCTACCTGGTACGCTACCTCCCCCGCCACCGCCTCATCATCCCCCACCGCAGCCGCGGCCTCAGCCGCCTCGCCAACAGCAGCTGCAGTCCAGGCAGCAGCCGCAACCCTCGCAGGCCCAGCAGCAGCAACGGCATCATCTTCAACAGCTTCACCACCAACAGCATCCGCATCAGCAGCAGCACCAAGTCCAGCAGCATCAACAGATGCCGCAGAATCCACCACCGGTGGCGGGGAACCACCAGTTTCAGCAGCAGCAACAGATCCAGCAGCAGCAGCATCAAATGCAGATGCAGCATGAACAAATGCAACAGCAGCAGCAGCAGATGCAGCACCAGCAGCAGCAGATCCGTCAGCAGATTCAGGAGATGAGACAGCAACAGCAAAAGCTCCAGCAGCAGCACCAGCAGATCCAGCAGCAGCATCAGCAAATGCAAAGGCAGCACCAGCAAATGCAGCAGCAGCTGAAGATGCAAATGACGCTGCCCCCGGCGCCCAGCGGCTACCCCACCATTTCCCTACAGCAGATACATCTCCTGCATCCACTCCCTCTGCCGCCAACCACCGAGCCCGGAGTGGACCGGGAGCACGTGTTGAAGCCAAGCCTGCCTCGGACTTTACCCCCTTCTTTTAGTACCAGAGATGGTGGTTCTGTGGAGATTCAGGTGAGGAAGGTGAATCCTCCTCCTCCGTACCCGGGTACGGTGGCATCAGCGGCAGCCACGGTGGAAGCGACGGCTCAAACACTGGTCACGGACTGTGACAGCCCAAGCATCCTGGCTCCGGATACCTGCCTGAAGAAGGACGACTTTTTGCTTCAGCCGGTGACCATACAGTACCCGACACCTCTCGGGTATGAAAGGATCACCACGTTCGACAGCAGCGGCAACGTGGAGGAAGTCTGCCGCCCCCGGAGGCGCCTCGTCCGCAACCAAAATGCGTACACTGCCCATGGCTCGGCCACGCTGAAGGTAACCTCCTCTGAGAATGAAAAGATTCACCTTCCCTACAGCTCAGCAACACTCAGCCGTCTGTCAGTCCCACGGTACTCCATACCAAGTGGCGACCCGCCCCCTTATCCCGATCCGGCCAATCAAGTCCCAGCTAGCCTCACTCCTCCGCCACAGAGATTGGAAAGCAGTCTGATTCATGCCACTCTGCGCCGCGACCGCCGCGACATGACGCTCAAAGTTCCCTCCATGATGGACACCTCCAGGACGCTTCCCACCAAGGCCAAGATGAACAGCGCGTTGGGTTTGACCTACCAGCAGAGGTTGCCCACAGCGTTGTACACATGCACGCAGTGCAGCAGCAACAGCAGCAGCACCAGCGTTAGTGTCAGCGGAGGTGGGACATCCAGTAGCGGCATTGCCGGTGGAACAGTGGTCAGGCAGGACTTCCCCCCAGGCAAAGGAGCACACCACAGCACAATCATTGTCCACTCCAAAAGCCCCTCCCAATCATCCTACAGCCTCCTGGGTTCCACGGACACAAGCCGGGACAGAACCGTGTACGTCAACTCCGCCTTCACAGAGGACGAGACACTGAGCCAGCACTGTCACCTGGACAAGCCCGTCCGGCAGATGACCCTCGGTGACGTCGGCCTCATCGCAAAACGTCCTCCACCTTACCAGTGGGACGCCTCAGCCGCAGAGGAGTTCTGGCTCGCCCCAGAACAAACCATGCTGGTCCCGCCGCCGCCTCCTCACAAACCGCCTCCTCTCATCCTCGGCCAGGCCCAGCACTTAGATGTGACACGGCTCCCGTTTGTCCTTACAACTAAGCCCCCATCCAGTCCCAGCACGAGCACCCTCACCTTCCCATCAGGCTACCAGATATCTCTTTCTCCCTTCCCTCCCGGTGTGGGCCACAGTAGACCTCCCATGCAGACCTTACAGAACCCCCCACCGCAGTGTGCTCCACGCGAAGTGGTTCTACCTGTTCCATTTGCCCAACAGGACTCCAATTTGGTTTTATCGACAGGGTACTCCACAAGTCTGGCTAACTTGGCGTGCTGCACCCTTCCCCCAATGTACCCGGGGGCCAGCTCCTGCGCCGGACTTCAGTTGCACGCTGTCAACTTGCATCCGTGGAACCCATACCCTTGCCCGCCACCCAGGCAGGACCCTCCTGCACCTCCTCTTCCAACCAAAACTCATCAGATATTAGAGAAGCCGATTCTGTCACCACCCCCTCCGACTGCACCACCACCGCCACCCCCTCTGCCCCCTCCGCCGCCACCCTCCGAGTTACCCTCCTCTAAATGTGTCACAGAAGATCTGGCAGAGTCTGGGAACAGCTTTCCGGAGCCACCATCTCTCAACGAAAGTCCTGTCACGCAGGAGTCAGACCGCTTCAACAAAAAAAGTCGCAAGAGACTGGACAGCCGAGCCGAGGAGGCCAACATGTCCTCGGTGTCCAGAAAAGATGGTCGCGCGCTGTCTGATTTCAACTCTCTGATTGCCAGCCCGCGACTGGGCAGCAGAGAAAAGAAGAAGCCCAAGGGACCCCGGGAGCAACTCAACAGAACCAAGAAGATGAGCCGGGCTGCCAACGAATTCCAGGACAGCTCAGAGAGTGAGCCAGAGCTTTTTATCAGCGGCGACGAATTGATGAACCAGAACCAGAATAGCAAGAAGAGCTGGAAGAACAAGCGTAGCCTTCGTATGGCCAGCGAGCTGGAGGAAATTAAGTGCCGCAAGGCCAACGAACGTGAGGACCGTAGTTTAGGCAGCCAGGGCTTCGTCTACGTGATGGCCAACAAGCAGCCTCTGTGGAATGAAGCCACGCAGGTCTACCAGCTGGACTTTGGAGGACGGGTCACACAGGAGTCTGCTAAGAACTTCCAGATTGAGCTTGACGGCCGACAGGTATTTTGATGGCAAGTTACGGGTGGCACCATTTGGTTCCTTACTGTATTTACATCCTGACAATTCTTTAGGTGATGCAGTTCGGACGCATTGATGGGAACGCCTACATCCTGGATTTCCAGTATCCCTTCTCGGCGGTCCAGGCGTTTGCCGTGGCCTTGGCCAATGTGACTCAACGACTTAAGTGAACTTTTGTTGTTGTTGTTTTAATGACGCTGACACATCCTACCAGTATCTGTTGCACCATTTCGGGCCATTTAGCATAATGTTACATGGTCACACTTATGACATGAGCACTTTGATGAATGTTCGAAATATTCTATTAAAACAAGTCTGAGCCTCCCACAAATAAGCTACATTTAAACTAACCCCAATTATAAGGTGGAATTATATTTAGGTCAACTACAGTATTACAAATTCCATACTGAGATGCAATGGCATTATTTGGGATATAAGAAAATGTAGTCTTATCAAATATATTTCTACTTTTTTTTCGTTTTGTTTACCTATTTTTCCACACACTATGATGACTGTATTGATGAATGTCAGAAGTTTTTTTTTTTTTCATTGTACTTCTATGAAGTGGTGCATATATTATTAATCTTTAATCCCAGTCCAGCCTCTGACACCAACTTCAACAATCAACACGAAATTTGATAGATGTGTTTATCGTAACAGAACAAATAGAAAAGTGTCAAGGACGTTAATTTGAATCATTTTTAACCATTCATACAGGACGTTTTTGCAAAAACCAAGAAGTGGCTTTGTGTTGTGACGCTACTTGAAATATTCTATTGGAATGTGTCAGTCAGTGCTAATTGTGTGCTACCACCTGCAAAAAAAAAAAAAAAAATTACTCGCTGCAGTTTTTTTTCCCCAAGTGCAGTGTTCCCCCTCTATTCACCCCCCGGCACCCTCAAAGGTAATGCCAATGGATGCCACAACATGGCAGCAAAGCACTTTTTTTCTACAATGTTAGAAATAAGAATCTGTGACGAGATGAATATGTGGCGGAACACTGTACACTTTTTACGCATAGATTTATACTTTTGCATTGATAAAGGTTTATTGAAGATGTCAGCATAGAAACATTGCAACAGGATTTAACATCAGATAATCGTGCATTTTCAAGACCAACTGTTAGATCTGGTGCTAATGTACACAAAAACTACTTTGCTCACGATCGCTTAAAATTGCCTTTAATGTCATGCTGCTCTCGAGTTTTTTTGTGACTTCGTGTGTGTCAGTGATCTGCAATATTCATTTATGATATATTGTTAAGTTTTCTTTCTCCTATTAATTTGTGTTTAAAAAAGCAAATATGAGATGTGACAATAGATTTAACTTTGAAATGGACTCAATAGCTGGATAAAATATTATAAGTAAATAGGTAAATTAAAGATTTATTCAAAAGGTTTTGCATTCCACTTTGTCTTATTTGATTTCCATATCTAAATGCTGGAGAATTCCAAAACTTCCATTAAAAAAATAAATAAATAAAATTAGATGATTGCTTTTATATTTAGAACTTAATTATTTTCATAGAATGTTTTTCATTGTAATATTTTTCATGAACTCACCTAAATAACTTATTACGCTAGATAGTCTTTGCTTTTTGCTAATTATTACTAGAATTGCCAATGCCTTTAGTTTGAAGGCGCTCCCGGAAGCAGCCGCGGTTCTGTCTTAACTCAGGAAGTTAAAGTAAAGCAAGCGAAAGTGAGAATCGGCGTGTGAATTTTCGCGAGTGCTTGTTAATGTCAGCCAAATTCTCTTTTGTTTCTTTTCGACTATCGCAACATTTTTACAGCAACCCGCTGCAAGTCGTTCACTAAAGAACGAAAATGCAGCCCGAAGCAGAGGCAGACCTTCAACCACAAGGTTGGTTACTTTTGCCCGAGGCAATTTGATAAGGCGCAGCATTGTGCAATTATGATTATTAGCACCGCACAGATTTGAGGTTTGGGATTCAATCTGATTTGCAACCAAGTTTTAGGGATTTTGATGATTAATATAAAAACATCAGTGCCACTGATTGTATGCAGTTTGGGATTCTTAAAAGAGACAAGTTGTATTCATGCAAGGCAAATCATTTCAAGGGGAAAATAAGCTTCAATATAAGTGCATTTATATTGCTAATTTTATAGTGTGGATTTTTTCACGATGATTAAACAATTTTAGCTGACTTAGTAATTGTGTATTTTTGAAAATGATTCTTACAAGAACCAAGTTGAATATTTTATTTAAGAAAAGATTAAAATGACAATAAACAATTCCTAACATTCCCAGAATAAAGTGGTGTATTTTACATTAGCATTTTATTCCCTTAAATATTAAGGCTGCACAATTTTAATGGGTATGCTGATGCTCTGCTACATTATCTAAGGCAGGGGTGGCCAATACGTCGATCGCGATCGACCGGTCGATCGCCAAGCCACTATTGGTCGATCGCGTGATATTAAAATGTTTTTTTTTTCTCTCGCACTTGACGCGTGTTCAAACAACGGCGCTAACAACACAACACAAACACGCTAGCTCGCGAGTTCCCTCCAGTTGTCAGAACCCTGTTTTTTCTCTTAAACTTAAGAAAGGGTATGAAAATGTAAGTAAGAAGTATCACTTTCATAGGGAATGGGAGTAGGACTTTTTTTTTCACGATGACATATATATATATATATATATATATATATATATATATATATATATATATATATATACATATACATATATATATATATATATATATATACACTATATATATACACTATATATATATACACTATATATATATATATACACTATATATATATATATATATATATATATATACAATATATATATATATTAGTGGGTAGATCTTTGTGACTTGGTCATTTCAAAAGTAGCTGAAAAAGTTTGAGCACTCCTGATCTAAGGACTTTCTCAGGCAGTAGCCAGCTAACCACCAGGGGGCGAACGTAAGATTGAACCTTCATTCAGTTGTCAAAATAACAAGGGAGTGCACCACTGAGAGAAGAAAGCAGTACAACAATTGGAGATGAGCTTCAGCTAGTAATCAGCATCTGTTGTTTGGATCCAGGGCAAGTGACGTTATACAGTAATAGCATGTTTGTTCAGAAAATTGGACATTCTTGAATATGTTATTTTATATTTGTAATAACGCAGCCCAAATATACAAACATAATGTTTTGGCTTTTCTTTGAAAAAAGAGGAGTCGAGGCAGCCTCCGGCAAGGATGACAAAACAGCAGATCCTCACCTTGATATCCATGGCGTCCGTCAACTTTAGCTCCATGATCTGCTATTCCATACTGGGACCCTTCTTCCCCATAGAGGTACATGCTCCTAAACCGGACCCCAGGGCTACCCTAAAAAGTGTGTCTCAGTTAAGGGCTTTAAATAACCTTCATGAGTTCTCTCAGTGCTTGCATCGGTATTCAAGAGAAAAAAGTGCAAAGCTAGCTAGATAGGATACATATATGGATACATACTCTCAAAGGAAAAAAAAAGAAGAGAAGTACACGTTGTGCATTGAAAACATGATGCAAAACACGATTTATAACCCATAAGCAACAGATATTTGAACTCATAGGGTGCTGCAACCCTTATAGCGAGACAATATCATGATACACAGACATATATTCTTTATCCTCTGCCCGGTTGGCACACAGATTTAAGAGTTCTGGTGCGCAATGAATGTTTGTGCCCAGGCAGAAAAGAAAGGCGCGTCTCAGACAATGGTAGGCGTCATTTTCGGCTGCTACGCTGTGAGCAATCTGATTGGCTCGCTGATCTTGGGCCGCTATGTAAGTACAGCATGTTCTTATGTATGTTATGTGTATGTGTGTAATGCGTATGATTGGATGTGCATTCACTACATGCATCTGCGTCTTTGTTCTTTTCCCCCCTCTCTATCAGATCGTTCAAATCGGCGCGAAAATGATGCTCATCACGGGACTCTTTGTGTCGTCAGGCTGCACCATACTCTTTGGGTGACAATCGTTTTATCCAATCAGAATTCATATTAGGGTTCTTCAAATTTTGCCGCCAGGGAGTTTTTCCCGTTGACCTCCTCAAAATCCTCGCAATCAAATCAATTAAATATAACTACAGTAAATATACCTACTGCTGCTTTTTTGAGAAAAAAAAGTGCAAAGAACAAAGACGTAGTTTGTCCACATAAAAAAGTTATTGAAAAATAATATATAGAAGAAAATAAAAAAATTCCCCTCTCACCCTCCGCGGGTGGTTTTTTTCCACTCCAAGCTCGGGTCCTCTACCAGAGGCCTGGGAGCTTGAGGGTTCTGCGCAGTATTTTGGCTGTTCCTAGCACTGCACTCTTCTGGACTGAGATGTCTGATGTTGTTCCTGGAATCTGCTGTAGCCACTCCTCCAGTTTGGGGGTCACTGCCCCAAGTGCCCCAATGACCACGGGCACCACCGAGGCCTTCACTTTCCAGGCCTATATATATATATATATGAATAAATAAAAAATGCTATGGATATGCAGGCATGCATTTTTCATCAAACAATATGACTTTAGTCCAAATTAATTTGCGGTACCTTAGACTATGACTCGCTGATGTTTGAGAACCACTAACTTAAAAGACTGGGATTGATTTCTTCTGACAGGCTGCTGGACAGAGTTCCCGCCGGTAGCGTTTTCATCGCCTTGTGCATCATCGTGAGGTCGGTGGACGCCGTCGGCTTTGCAGCCGCCATGACCTCTTCATTTGCCCTCTCGGCAAAAGTATTCCCAAACAATGTTGCGACTGTTTTGGTGAGTGTAGACGTCCCTTTGTCTTGGTCTGGCATGTTGTTTACACGGTACGATCACGAGCGCTCACGTTTGAGAGCTGCTGTTGCATTCCCCGTCGGCTGTTTCCTTGGGAAATGCTCGCCAGTGCAAGCATGTAAGGATTACTGCGTGAGGCATTAACTGGTCGGTTTGATCAATAGGGAATCTGTTGTGGGGAAATTATGCAACTCAGTTTGAGCTTTAAAAATACATGTTAGTTGGACACGGACACGGGTTCTGATCTCTTTTTTTTGTTCCATATACATATTCATTGTCTTGTCATAGTTGACATGTGGAAAATGCTCATGTGACTGATTACAGGACTTTTTCCATTCAGGGGAGTTTGGAAGTGTTTACTGGCCTGGGCCTCATCCTGGGACCGCCCGTGGGAGGCTGGTTCTACCAGTCCTTTGGATACGAGGTTCCCTTCATGGTGCTCGGCTGTTTCCTGTTGATTATGGTGCCGCTCAACATCTACATCCTCCCTTCCATCGGTAGGATCCCATGTTGGTTTTCAGATTAGCTAGCAAAGTAGTCAGTCAGGTCTGATCAGTAAACTGCTAGTTACTTCTCAGACGCCGCCTCGTCAAAGAGCTCCTTCCTGAGACTTCTCAAAAACTTGAAAATCATCCTGCTCTGCTACGTCATCTTCACCCTGAGCTCGGGTCTGGGCTTCCTGGACGCCACCTTGTCCCTGTACGCCGTGGAGGAGTTCCAACTGTCCGCCGGCTATGTGGGCCTCATCATGCTGGGTCTGTCCTTCCCGTACTCGCTGGGCTCCCCGCTGATAGGTTTCTTCACAGATAAATACCCCGTGAGTATGAAAAGCCATCTTTTCTTACGAGTCTTCTTTTTAAGCGTCAGCCTTTGACCTTTAGGCGTCTAGGAGCTGGTTCATGGTGATGGGAGGCGTTGCTACGGCTGCTGGCTTCCTCTTGATGGGGCCGGCCCCTTTCCTCAACATACCAAGGTACTTTGCAACTGCATATGTGGAAGCACAGCACTATTCATGAAGTACTTTCAAAACAACTCCAACTGGAACAAAGTGTCACACACCCTGATAAAGCTCAAAGCCAATGAATCAAACTAATTCTAAAACGCACAAAGTTATGTGCTTTATTTTCAGCTAGGAGGTAAATAAATAAACTAGCATTGATGACGGCAATTGTGGTTTGACCTCCTCCAGCTTCATCTGATTAGCATACCAAAGAAAGGCCTACAACAAGGTGGTCAAAACCGGCAGCAAAGAAAGATTATGCAAAATCCACTTGGCCTCATTTGGTTCTTAAATTGTAAAAATAAGTTACTGTAAGACAACAATTATATTACATGTTCTGTGAAAATATTGCAGTTGTATAGTCATTACATTTCGGAACATGAATGCACGTACCTTCAATGCGGCCCTAATACAAGTGTCTTCGTGTTTTCAATCCCTATTCTCAGGCAACTGTGGCTGCTGGTTGTTATGCTGGGGGTAATCGGCTTTTCCCTGGCCATGACCGCCATCCCCATTTTCCCAGAGGTCATCAAGTGCGCCTAGTGAGTGCCCGGGGTGACGTTTTGCAGTCTTACATTGCAAAGGTCGAGAGAGATCATTGGTTTCTTGCCTTCTCTCGTGTAGCGACAACGGTTTCGAGGAGGGACTGAGCACTTTAGGAATGGTGTCGGGGTTGTTCGGAGCAGTTTGGTCTACAGGGTGAGTTAAGTCAAACTCGTCGGGTCTGATCTGATCAATACGGAAATCAGGGTGCAGAGCTTTAGAAATCCAGGAGAGGTTAAAAAAAAATCACAAGGCTTCAATTTATGCAGAGCATAAACTACTGATTAACCAGCAAAGTAGTCTGGTCAGAAAAATAGGGAAGCTAAGACGTATGCTTGTAACCCGTTTGTAGGATGTTTTACGGGCCCACCATGGGTGGCGTCATCACACAGCGACTGAACTTCGAGTGGGCAGCCGCCATCCAAGGAGGCTTGGCATTCCTGGCGGTAATCCTGGCGTGTCACCTTTTGATACGTAGTTTTTTTTTTTTTTTACTCTAATTGTTATTTTCCCGTGTAAAGCTTTTAAACAAATAAAACTGTTGCTAGTGCCTGTGGACTTCCACAAGCGCATTCACAGTAGGCACACACATTTCAAGTGTTGATGGTGTGATGCAATGTGTTGTCAGGCATTCATGCTGGCGATCTACTACGTCTCACATCCGGGGAGGCCGCAAAAGTAAGCGACATGTTTCAACAGCACAAACTAATTAGTACAGAATGTGCTGAAAGTTGGCAGACAAAAAAAGTTTAAACATCAAACCAAATGCATAAAACATTGCTTGCCTTTTTCCATCTACAGGCTTCCCGACAAGCGGCAACAAACGGATGAAAGACTCCCACTATTGGATGAATAAAATACTTGAGTAAAATTGTTCTAATGTGCGTGAAAGCAGCCTGGTTGCCTACCCTCCATTAGCAGATGAATGTCGCATCACTAAATGTTTTGATTATTGTGTACTTGTCGAGACACAATTGTCATGTACAATTTCAAGTCAATGCACCCTGGGACCCTTTTTTTTTTTTTTTAAATAAATCTTGTATATATGTAAATGCCAAATAGTCAGCTGGCTCCATTGTACTTTTATCTTCAGGGCATAAAAAAAGTATGTGTTGTTAGAATACTTTCCGGATGCACTTTAAATAATGACAGAGGCAACTCAAACAATGGTAAAAAGTTTAATACTGTATAAAAATTAACTGTTTAATATAATATAATTTCTCGTAACAATATTTTTTTTAACCTGAAATGTATAAGTAATACATGTGTTGAGCACCACTTCCACAGTTGTGCGATTTGGGACTTGAAAGTATCACGACGGGGAATTTCGGCAAATCTCGTTTGATTTCACAAGGGATGATAACCATAGAACAGGAAATGGAACTTACTGCCACGCAGCAATGCATGCTCTAGCTGCTCAGTTCAATACAACAAATTCATGATAAATCACACTTGTTTTTTATCAAGCAGGTAAATAATAGTTTAACACAGGGGTCCCCAAACTTTTTCCTGTGAGGGCCACATAACCTTTCCCTTCTCTGATGGCGGGCCGGTGGCAGTTTGTAACAGAAAAAGTGTGACGATCGTAGGGGAGCTTAAAAAAATTATTGTTTTCCAGAAAGCCACACATAACCAAATAACGGTTATTTAATAACCCTTTCCAGGTTCTTTACAGAAAAAAAGTCAGGAAACAAATAATAACACTATTAATGAAATAAATAATAACTAAACCCTCTCTGAGTTCTTCACAGAAAAAACAGGAAATAAATAACTAAATAACTCTCTCTGGGTTCTTCATAGAAAAAAAAACATGGAACATTAACTTTCTGTTGTGCCATGCACAATCTTAACAGATAAAAGTTCAGCTCAGTTGTCAGAGCAGAACCTCTCTGACACATATGAGCAGTCTCTTAAAGTTCTTGTGTTCCTTCCTTATAATCCTTTTGTAGGTTCCAGTAGGCTTGTAGACACTGCTGTCTTTTTTGTTAAAGTTTGATAGTGCGTCATAGTCTGGAGTAAAATTTGTTGTGGCAATTCTTAGGCGAGATCCGAGGTGTTGGTCCGTTTACCTCGATCTGTGACGGGTAGATGTTGACGTTCATGTGGCTGAACGTCACGTCGCGTACGTCGAGCCAAATTGGCAACTCTTTTAAACGCTCGGCACTGCTTTACTTAGGCGACATTTTAACGGAAGGATTCCAGGGGAAGGTTTGTGGGTGGCTTTAGCGCAAAACTGCATCTGAAAGCTCAGCGCGCAAATTACAAGAATGCTGTCGTCACAGCCCACGCTCTAAATTCGGGACTGATACAAATAGAGCGCGAGTGCGCCATGTCCGTACACGCACTTGTGAGTGTGCACCGAGCTTTCTGACACGGCTTCCGGTAGTAAATGCGCAGGCGAGCGCTTCCCCATCTACTGGGGAAACGCAGTCATTGCAGGCAAAATGAGCAAAAAAAAAAAAAAAAGTTTAATAATACAATTTATTCAGGGTTGGCGGGCCAGATTAAACGGTCCCGCGGGCCGTATCCGGCCCGCGGGCCGTAGTTTGGTGACCCCTGGTTTAACAGCTTGTGGCTAGCGTGGAGTAAACAAAATTTTTGTTGTATTACACACTGGCTAGAAGTGAGTTAAAGTTAAGAGAATCAAATTAAGTGGCTTTAACATTATTTTCTATGGAGGAGAAATTTGTTTTGGAATTTGAACAATGAATTGTGCCACTATGCAGAAATTCAACCCGTCTAAAAAATAATGTCAAAATGGTTGACATTTTATATAAAAATAATAGAAAAAAGTGATTGTCTACTGTACAAAAAGTGTACCGTCATGCGTCGAGTGGCACAGCATCATCGGGCCTCTTAGTCGGTCTCTTCGGGAGTGGGCGACGAGCCGGTCGGACTTTGTCGGCCGACTCAGTTCCGATGTCCGGATCGGAAAACGTGGCCTGAGATGATGCGGGCACTGGTGGTGGCGGTAGCCTTTTCAAGTTCTTTTTCATTTTCTTTTTCTTTTTAAGTCTGTGGCAAAAGGAAAATGTACAAATTAATACGGCACGACCAATATGGATTTTTTTTTTTTTAAAGCCAATTCCGATATTTGGAGGAGTAAAATTATGGCAACCGATTAATCGGTCGATTAATTCCCAAAAACATAACAACTGGAATGACTTTTGTTCCCTTGATTTTTACTACAAATATATGAATTGCAGGCTGAACAGGTTGGGTTAAGGCATATACTGCTAGAAAAATGTATACATCTTATCATCTTATCTTATCATGCGTTCTCTAATCAATGCTTTACCGCAATAGTACTGCAATATATGCTTGCTGTTTGGCCTTGCTGTTTTTATGACGTACCACAGAAGAGAGGTTACAGTTGGGTCAGACAGGACGCAGCTGACGACTCAGCAAAAAGAAGACATCTACCGAGACAGTTCCTTTCTAACAAAGACTTTGTTAGACAACATGCCTCATTGCTGTCTTGCACCCCAGATGAACCTCCAAGTGACCATTAAAGTCAGGGTTTTCCTAACTATCTTGATCGTAGGATTAGATTGGAATATATATAACCAGTAATAAATAACCTAGCTTGTTCCAGCCTACACAATGTCGTAAAACCTCCCCTGCTATGTTTTAACTAGAGGTCAAAGGTTTTTTTCTTCTGTATCCAGTCCACTCAAACTCCTCTTCCCAGATGTTCTTATCAGTATGTAAATACCTGGTGATTTTTCCTTACGAGACAAAGCCCACATGCTTTCCCCCTCCCCTTTTCGTGGCTTTCTGTCTCACAAATGTGGGTAGGGCAAATCCAAATAAAAAGGGCGGGCGTGCATACAGATATTTAGTGTAGTGAGATTGTTGTGAAGCTAACTGTACTGCATTCCTCGCGAGAAAATACTTAATATTCTGTCTCACTTGTGGTTTGTTTGCTGTTGCTCTTCTCTTAATAGTTATTCAGTCAGCGAATTAAACCTTACATATACCTTAACCCAAAATATTGCAAAGTGAGTTCTAATATTTCCACTTGGTCCTCCTTAGTAGCGAGGCCTCACTGTGACTTATTGTGGTGGTTTTGCGTCGGTGTTACAACTGTATTGCTTCATCACTGAGAGCAGTTTCAATTCATGTGGAGACAAAAGCAGGGAGACTTGAAAAGCAATTTGGTCCTTACTTGGCTTCCGTCAACTCTGGCTCGGTGTCGGTTAGGGTGGGCTCAGAGAGAAACCGAAGTTCTCCAGAAGGAGTAAATGCAGTGGAGACCTGGGAATGGCACAGGACCACATAGTTACATAGTCATGATGAAGTGTCAATAATGTCTTCATTTTGGGGAAGAAAAAGTATACCCTGGCCAATGCAAAAAAAAAAAAAAAAAAAGTTTCTAAACCGCTGTAAACTGTCATCTGGTATCGAGTTGCCCTCTTGTGGCTCTTCTTGCAACTCCAGAACTATATAACGTCTACAAGGACAAAGCTTGCAGTGGCCGTTAGAAAAGCGTTTGCTATGAATTAGCAACGTGGCAACAAGTAGACAAGGAAATCAGCTCACTCTTGTCGGTGTCGTCCTCTCCACGGCCGCCTCTTCACCAGAGTCTCCTACGAGCACAAAGCAGCTCCGCATGAAAGCTCATCACCATTAATACCATTCAGTGTTTATTGCAGGATCTGTGTTTGGGTGTGGGTGTGCTTTAAGAGGCAGGGCTTTTGTGCTGGGAGTATAAACAGTGTCAACCAAAAGGTTTAGAAAGACCATAATGTCAGTGCTCATTTCTGAGCGTTTGGCATGACGTTGAATTGTCTTCTGTGCAGTAAATTGAACAGTAAACTTCAACTACTTGAAGCGAGCACGCCTTGCCTCTTATTCGGAAGTGTAGGAGCGAGTGTGAGTGTATCCGACGTACTGGGATCGGCGACGTAGGCCACAAGAAAGTAACCCTGCTGTCCGTCCGCCAGGCTGCCGAACCACCAGTTGTCATTATCCTTATAAAGCACGCGGATGGCGTCACCGCGCCGCAACGTCAGCTCGTCTGAGCGGTTGGCCTTGTAATCGTACAGCGACACCACCTGCGGGAGAGAGACGCATGGTGGCTGATGGCCACAGGTCGGCAGTCGCATTATTTTTGTAGCGGAAGGCAGAGTTCACGCTTACCACATGTTGAGAGGAGTCCGGCGAAGGTTCATAGCTGAGCAGAGACTGTAGTGTGACAAATGTTAAGCAGGTAAGTGTGAGGAGGAGATCTTTTCTGAAATACATTTGTAAATTTGGAGACTGCGTCCTCACCGTCTGAAGCCTGGACGTTCCCTTTCGATGTAGCCCGACGGGACTGAAGCCGCCCAAGAGAGGAGGGAGTGAGGTGTTGGCTCTTATCTGAGGGTGGGAGGGAGACATTAGTTCCATGGAAAATGTGCGCAAAAGTGTGTACCTAATAAAGTAGCCAGTGACTGTACTAGATTATTAATAACGAAAAGATGTACCGTGCTGATGTCTGAAAATAGGCTCCTTCCTGTCACAGGGAAACACAAAATAATAATGTAATTTAATGTTAAAATAATAAAAGGTTCCATAATGATTGTAAACGTCAGCATGCATCATAATAACAAAATTCTAAAGAATTTGAAGTGATATTAACAGCCTCTGAAGTAAGCAGTACCTGGTTCAAAAGATGAAGACCTGCGATGTGGATCCTTCAAACAAACAAACAAACAAACAAACAACATGGTCAGCTTAGATGTTACTCAGCATAAAGAAGGGTAGGGGTTGCAAAATTTACCAGGACGGAATCCATTTGCTCTTTGACTCGCTGCATTTTCAACGCCTGCCTGGTAGCTTGTCCCAAGCGGCCGACGGAGAGGGAGGTTGGCGTGCTGCAAAGCGGCTCGGCCGTGTTTGACACCGGCCCGAGCTCCTTCATGCCAAGCACGTCCAGCTGGGACACTGCAAATGGACAAAGCTCGAGCGTGGGCCGTTGTGGGGGCGACAAAAAATAAATAAATAAAACAGTCGCTGCCTTTTCTATAAAAGTCATTTACAAACATGATGGCAACATTTGAGCCAAGTTTCCAAAATTAAAAGTCATGATAATATAAAGCGGCCAGTTCTACCTTTGCGGTCGTGCAGGTAGAGTTGCACGGGTTGGCTCTCCCCAAAGGCGCAGAAGGCCACCATGTTCTCGTAAGGGTGGAAAGACACCCCGCACAAGGGCGAGCTGTAGGAAAGCCGAGAGTAGACGGCCACCTGGTCGCCGGATTCGGTGTTCCAAACGTACGCCATTCCGTCCTCGCTGCCGGAGAAGACGAAGCTGCCGCACGGCGTGAAGGTGCTGGTGATCCTCTCCCACTGGTTGGTGGCTCCCGTGTATTTTTTCATTGTCATACTGAAACAAAAAAAAACATGAGTGATCAGTGGTCGATCATTGTCAACAAAAATGGTGAACTTGAGTTTTACATTCTGAGATCCAAGTTCCTGAGGACGTTGTCTTTGGCATGAATGAGGAGGCAGCGGCCGCTGGGATGGACCTGCAGCATGTTGATGGCGATCCCCTTTAGGGTCGCCTCCGTGTGAATCTGGAAGACACGTTCAAGTCAGGGTTAGCTGAGCAATCACTTGAATGTATTCACAATGAAGAGATTTTATTTTTTAAGCCTCATCAGCCGGGCCAGGCCGAAGGGAGGTGCGCGTTACCTTTTCCACACACCAGTGATGCCAAGGCTGCTGCTCGCCATCGCTCACCGGAGTCTTCCAAATGACGACGTTGCCCGTGTTGTCCGCCGAAAACATCCTGTCTCCTGGTGTTTTGCGGAAAGCAACATTGTTCAGGCAATTTTTTTCCCCCCATTTTTGTCACATATCAAGTTAGCAAGATCCTAATGATAACCGGTGGCCCCCTTCATCATTTAAGATTTCGTCACCCAGAACTACAAATAACGTTGTGGCTAAACGTTCTCTACCTTGGGCGTCAAAGCAAATGCTGTTGATGAAAGCAGCGTGGGCTTCAAACTCGCGCAGGAGCAGGCCGTTGATGTCATCAACATCGAGCCTCCAGGCGCGGACAACGCAGTCGTAGCCGCCGGTGAGCACCAGATGCTGCGCCGTCGGGTGGTACTGGGCCGTGTACACAAACGACGGGTGCGGCAGAACCTTGCGTGCGGTCGGGAGGAATTGCTCCACATCCCACTCCCTGCAAAAGCGAGTAAGAGCAGCACGATGTATTTTGCGCTTGTGTCCGTGGTTTGATTTCATAGTGGCCTCCGGTCTCATGGAAATCACATTTCGATTAACCGCTAGCGTGTCCTCTGCCTCCACACATAAGCAACTCACCTCTTTATTTATAAAAAAAAAAAAAAAAAGGCCTTCCCTCTCTAATACAATACATCTCCTCACCTCAAACAATAACATTTCCTCAAATGGCGGTAGTCCTTCCTAAGAGATGCCGGATGTGTCCTCTACGCAAGACAAAGAACGCCCTCCTCAAATATTGTTCACATAAGTACACAGAGGCGTGAGCAGCGCACCTGACGGTTCCATCGGAGGAGACGGACAAAAGTCGTCTGTCGTCGGCGGACCAGCAGAGTTCGTAGACGATTTTAAGATGGCCGCTGAAGGCCGCCAAGGCTTTCCCAGAGGGAATCTCAAACACTGCAACAAAAACGACATTTATGATACTCAGCAAAATTGTTGTGAGGTTTTCGGGCCACGTGTCACTCACCCACAACTGGGAACAAATCTCTGTCGGCACAAGCGGTGGCCAGAAGCGTTCCGCCATGAGAGAAGAGCACTGCCAAGCAGCCCATTTGACCCCCGCGGAAGCCCAGCACGGGCTTGTTGGGAATGCGACACACCTTCAAAAGAACAACATTTCCTTGGCCCCAAAGCCACACCGATCACAAACAAGGCCTTGTTGACACTGACCTGGCCGGGAATTCGGCTCCACTTCAACACCGGCGCGCTCGTCCCTTCAGCGTGCAGTGAGGACGTCCTCTTGGTGGCACCGTCCTGCAGCTCGCTATAGGAAGTGTTGCCTCGCTCCTCCTGCAGCGCCATCATGGAACGCACACTCGGGTCCACCTGAATGCAGTTGAGAACAGGGACCGCGTAGCACGTGTTTATTTTTCCGTCACAACCATATGGCAGCTCTTTTTGTTGTCTTACTTACGTGCTGAGGTAGTCGGATCCCTTTGACGGTGATGTAGAGGGTGGACGCGTACTTGACGCGAGGGTAACGCCGCCACCACTCCACCACCTCGACGGTGCGAGGCTGCCTCTTGGCCGACGAGGGTGGACAATAGAGCTGCAGGCGGATTTTGCTGCCGGTGTTGAGCACGCCGTTGGCGCCGACTAGCTGGACGTTTAAAAAAAAAAAAAAAAAAAAAAAAAAAAGAGCAAGGAAATGTATAAGCAAAAAGAGACACAGCTTGTTGTATTTTTTTTTTTTTTTTAACAATTAAATCCATCCATTGTATAGAAGCAATTAAAAATAATTTTTCCACAAAAAGTCCCCATTAAAGGGCAATTCGGAGTTGAAGAAAATACCTTCAAGAAGGCCCATGCGATCTTTCTGAATCCTCGCTGATGCGTCTCAACGTCAACGTTGGATTTGGCTTCCTCCATGGTTAGAAAGTCCAAGATCTTTTGAGGGCAGAAAGAAGATAAGAAGGAAGGAAGGCAAGAAATTATTGACTGGAAAAAAGGCTCTGAAGTTTTAAATGTTGGAGCATTTTTGTGTGCGTCACCTCAAAGAAGAGGACAACTTTTGGGCTTTCGGGGTCCCGCCCTACAAAGTGTGAAAAGGGCTCGTTGAAGATGATCTGCTCCTTCCACTCAGGGATGACCGACTTGTTCTTCTTGAAGTCGAAGGGCTGTGTCATGATGGGAAGGATGTGGTCCACCGTGTCTTGCTCGTAAAACGATGACACCGGACGATGGCTGAAAGCAAAACATCAAAATGTCGAGGATGTTGTGTGTTAGATTATCTTTAAGGGGAGGGGGCTTTCTTACCTGTCTTTCTTTTTGACGTACTGGTCTGTGATGTCATCCACCACATGGACCTTCACCATGGGATGCGAGACGTGCAAGTCCGTCTTGAGGCCATCCGTTTGGTGCACGTACACCCCTAGCACCAGGCCGTCGTTTTCGTTATTGGCGGCGGGCTTTTTGGGCACTTCATTGGCATTTCCTTCCTCCAAGGCTGCAAAAGATCCGTCCAAACTATGTCAGCGGTGGCCATGGTAGAACAAGTGGCCGGGGAGCAGAAATCCTAAAGGCTTTGTTCTATAAAAACTATCATTTACTTGACTTCTTCTTCTTCGTCGTAGTCTTCTTCTTCTTTTTCTCCTTGGAGTCACTTTCCACATCCCCGTCCTGGTCATGATCTCTGATGGAGAGAAGCTCTATCAATCCAAAATATTAATTTGAAATATGAAAACAGCAATCAAATTCAAACAATGAAAACCCACCCAAGATCCGACTCGGCGGTGGCAGATTTCACTTTCTTCTTCTTTTTCCTCTTCGCTACGTCGTCACTCCCTCGCGTGTCTTCGTCTTCTGGCGTCATCTGCTGTTGGTACTCCCGCAGCAGCTCCTCGCCGTCCTTGTCGTCATCTCTCCTGGCGTCGTCTTTCCGTCTGCCCTTCTTACTCCCGCGTTTCGGCTCCTTCTGCTCGCCCTCCGGTTCAGGGCCAGCGGCGTTGTCGGGCAAAGGCCGGCTGGGAAGTTCCCTCTTAGTCTTCCTCTTGGCTTTTGATGGTCGAGTGTCCTCTTCGTTGTTGCCGTTTGTGGCTGTTTCAAACTCACGGCCATCGTGTTCCAGATGATGCGCGTCGTCGGACTCCTCGCCCTTTGTGACGCGGAGGTTCTTGAGAGTCTGAAGCTGGAGAGGAGGAAAATCGTTCATTGAACATTCTCTGGAAGAATATGCAGCTGAAGTCAAGTATGGGAAATGTACCCACGTTAAGAAAACCAAATTAAATCTGATGAGTAAATTAGATGAAAAGTTTTTTTAAAGGTTATTTTTGGCATAATATATTCCAACAAAAGCAGTAGTCTTGAAATGTAAGGCAACACATGGACGAGGAAAATGACTTACCACAATGCTCTCGTTGATTTCGGGGGTTTTCTTCTTGGACTTTTTCTTAATTGGCTTCTCTAACGTCTTGTCCAATCCGTCCTGGGTCACTGTCCAGGTACTTCCACCTTTAATGGGAATATAGTACACAAATCAGACAACAGCTAGTGGAAATGCTGCACAGTCAACGTAAATTAGGTTAAATGACTTGACTAACAGATTGACTCCTCCAGATTACATGCACCTGACACTTTATTAGGTTACTAGACAACAGAGTAATTCTAGCATGCAAATATGGACCAGATCGCCAAGAAGTGTGATTAGCACTTTGTTGAATGTATGTCTCCAAAAATCATTTTTATTCTTCAATGTCTTTGCAAAAATAATATGTAGAGTGGCCCGCAAGACTGCCTGCACGTCGAAGTGTTTATTTATAAGTGGTGCCATCAAGAATGCAAAAGCTTTTGTCACCCGGAAGTATGTGTGACGCCACGATGACGTAACCATAGAAGGGATATGGAGAGACGGAGCTTTTACACTTTTGGGCTTTTACAAATTTTGAGTAAGCATTCTTCAAATTTTTTTTGAAGAATAACTTACCTGCAGGCATCACCGTCGTCTGTCATTTAGCTAGCTACGTTAGCGTGCTAACGTTAGCTCAGCTTTGCCGGCGGTGACGTCATACGCAAGGGTTAATGCGTGTCCAGTTTGGCGTTCAAACGCCCTCTCGGTGAACTCTGACCCGGTTGGCGACCAAAGGCGGTCATAAATACGCTATGAACATTAACACAGCGATAACCACGACAGAAAGTGTAAAAAAAGATAAGCCCGCGCTCGTAGTAATTCAGTAAGTCTGGGATTCAGTGTAATGAATCAGTGCATATACAACACCGTTGTGACCGTTCATTGCGAATAAACGAGCTTACGACGGTGGTCCGAAGCCGTTGCGCTTTCCCTCCCCCATACACTACGACACCAATTAGTATCTGTTTCATCGGTACTTTCCCCCGTCTGCGAGTGGTTTATTCGGCCAAAAGTAGACCGACATCCTCAGCAAAACACTTGAGCGTTGACATGGCTGCGCGAGCGACGCTTTTTTTCTTCTTCGTTTTGTGTTTTTCTCCTCCTCGTCCTTTTCTCTCTGCTTGTGCCCCCAGCAGGAGTACAAATGTAACTCCAAGTTTACAGGGACAAGATAACGATACCAAAGCCTGCTGTTACGAGGCTTTCGAACGGGTAGTAATTTAACAATTGACGTTAGAAAGACATAATGTTTAAAAGTGTTGAGTATTCTGTTTGTACCGGTTTGGACGTTTTTACTCCCCATTTGTGACTATAATCGGTATTCCTGCTCTTGAAGCTTGGTAAAAGCTGTGGTAATGTACATAACAGACAATATAGGCAGGTATCTCATTTAGTGAATTTAATACAATTTACATTCAACAAAGACATAGCCTTAAATGAATAGCATAACTTTTACAGTTTATTTGAACCTATTTGCTAACAAATGACCAAAACGTAACATGTTGATTTGTTTCTTACGCTTTCATGTAACAATAATAAAATACCATGGATTACTTTGATAGAGATTGCATATATTAATAATGTTAAGCAAAGCCACTTCTATTTGTGCAAAAATACATTATTCAACACTTTAAAAAAGCAGTCTTTGGGAACTACTTAAGGGTTCTTTAGCAGCTTGTAAATGTGTTTGCTCATACTACAGACGGGATTGTGTGTTATGGTGCGACCTGCACAAAAAGCGCTTCTACGGCAACAAATACCAAAGTGATTGTCACTACACCGGAGACGACAGTGTTCAAGACTGCTATGTGAAGTATCAGGGAAAAAAGCCACGATTAATTGATTATCTTGCTGTGCGGAATTGATGCTTTAAGGACATTTTCCTTGAAATCAGATGGAGAAGAAGATGGCTGTTATCGCAGTCCTCACAATATGGTGCTGACATCCATGCTTGTCTGAGAATGTGCAATTCAAATGACCTCTGAGAATAAACAGCAGGAAAATAAAATAAGAATCAGCAATGAATGAGGAAATTCATAATTAAGCATGCTCCCGCATCAATTTGATGATCTAAAAGCAGTAACGTAGCAGAAAAAAATCATGGCGGAACACATTTTGAACCCACGTACACACCAGCAAAGGCCATTCAAGACATTTTAGATCTGCTGACATGGTCTCACCTGCTCGTTGGTGTGTCTGGATGTCTTCCAGACCCGTGAGAGTCCGGAGAGACCTGCGCTCTTTGAAGGCCACCACAGGCACCATGTCATCATTGGCGTCTTTGTCATCCATCAGCGTCTGTGAGGGCCTGGAACCCGCCGGGAGCTTGACGCCATCCTGCACAGGAGGCTCATTGTTCTCCTTGGGTAAGATGCTCACCGGCGCTGATTTCTGTGCGTACAAGGAAAAGTAAGCAGGCGGTTTGAGACAATGAACTGCAATGTGTGTGTGGGTCACAAGACCCTGCTGGCCAAGTCTCACCGTGTCAGGAGAAACTGTTCTTCTGGTTCTCCGCATGATCTCCTCTAGTCGCTGCAGGGGCCAAAGAGCTTTGAGTGTCATACGCTTGCATTTGGAATAACATTTAAGCGAGATAGAATGCTCGTACGAGGAACAGACACTTCGGACTTTGTGTAGGTAGCAAAGTAGAGGTAATCACCTTTTTCCGAACTTGGCGTTCTGCTTCCTCTTTCTGCGCGGCCAGCTCACGCTCCTTCTGCGCCTGGGCCGCTTTCTCCCGCTCTCGAGCTTGTTCCTCCTCCCTCTGCAGTTGACACGGTGTGGGTTTAATCAAGTCAGAGTGAGTCACAAAAGTTAAATCTCAAATAACTTGGGAGTTTGAAGCAAGTCTCAAATGACCGTTCAGCAAGGACAGTTGAGTGGCCACCAAATTTTATGCATGTGGAGTCAAGTCATGGCTTGTGTGAAGCAAGTCATGAGACGAGTTATCGTCACACATTATCAGCTTGTTGCACTATCTGGTCTGGCAATTTTACAGCTGTACAAACACATTCCTAATTCCGTTGAAATTTTTTTTTTTGTCATATTTTCGATGGGATTACGATTCGTTATGGTATGGCTCAGTTCGAGAAGGAATGGCGCAACGAGTTTCTTGTAGTTTTACATCAGAAGAACTTGGAATTCAGGCTCATTTTGGAGCTTGGGTTCCACTTCTGATTTAAGTTTGGAGCCAAGTCAGGGTAAGAACCCAGGTTCAGGTTTGGTAGCTACACCAAGACTTACAATTGCCAAGACCTTGATTTCCGGGGTAGGGTTGGACCCCCAAAATAGTTTTTTTTGATCTAGGGTCCGGTTTTAATAGTTGTTATGAAGCAATGTTCAGGAATAACGGCTGTGCTCGAGGCACCCACCTGCTTCTGCAGAAGCGCCGCTTCATGCATGGCCTGAGCTCTCTCCTCCTCGGCACGCCGATGCGCGTCTTCCTCACGTCTTTGCTTTTCCGCGATCAAGCGCTCAGTCTCAGCCTGCTGCCGGGCTCGCTCCTCAGCCTCGCGGCGCTCCAGCTCCTCGCGATTGCGCCTGGATGCGGAGGCCAGGGGAAATGAATCAGATGAGACCAAGCTGTGGTTCCGGTTCAACACTTACCTTTCAACTTCGGCCGCTGCCAAGCTCTCCTGCTCCTCCAGGTCCCTGAGCAGCCGAGCCTCTCGCCTCTTCATGGCCAACGAGCGAGAGGCCTCTTCTGGGTCGGAAGTACCGTTCGAGCGCCTTAGCGGGGCTTCGGGTGGAGGGGAAAGCATCCTGGAAGGACCTGATGAAGAAAAACAACTTCTGTTGTCATCACCGCATCTCATTCAAGATCCAATTCCCTTGTTGGAACTTACTGCCATCTCCCGCAGTTCTGCTCTCAGCTTCTGACTCGTCGATCAGAGTCTCAGACGAGTCCTCTATTTTGTCTTCGGCGGAGACTTTGGCAGGCCTGGAGTTGCCAGGTAACAGGGCAGAGTTGCAAATTGGAACGTCCTCCTCGGGAACCGACTCGAGGTCCAGTTGAAGAGGGATTGAATGCCGCCGGCTTGATCTCCTCTGAGCCCTTCCGAGGGAGATTAAAAGATGTTTTGCTTTGTTGCGCCGTTACATAGTGTTCACCTACCGGTCTGGAGATGGCGACGATGCTGTTCTGCTTGTTTTAGTTGCACCATTGTGGTTTGGAGGTGAACGAGCATTCGGACCCACGTTTGGAGTCTTCTTATTAGCGTTGTGTGTCGTGGTTGCTTTGGGCTGAACCAAAAACAGTCATAAATTTTAAAAAGATATTCCTGCACATAAACTAACAATGCGATGCTTAACAATAGTCCTCAATCTTGCCTTCAATGTTCATCTAAAGCATAGGTTTCAAACTCAAGGCCCCGGGGCTAGATACGGCCCGCCACATCATTTTATGTGGCCCGCCAAGACAAATTTTGCATCAATTTTGAGTCATTACTAAAATTACAAATTGTCTTCACATTTAAAAGTGCAATTTTTATTACCATTTGTCTTTTTAAAATATTTGAACAGTTTTTACTAGTCTCTGATTTCAAAACTAGTTATTCATCAGTTTGTTTTGTAGACATTGACAATCATAAGGACCCTCTGAGGGAAACTAGGACTACGATGCGGCCCGCGACAAAAATGAATTTGACACCCATGATCTATAGTCTGATCAGTCATCTGCTCTCTGAATGTGAACGTTTCTTGTTCATATCAAAATGTCACCTGTAAACCCCTGGTGTTTCGTCTCTGGCTGTGGCTGGGACTCAGATGTGGTGGTGGTGGCCTGTGGGTCGGGGGTCTCAGGTTCTGGCTTTTCTGGATCACAGGTCTCTGGGTCTGGGGTTTCTGGTTTTGTAATCTCTGGACTTGGGGTTTCTGGATCGGCAGTTTCAGGTTCTGTAATCTTTGGACTTGGGGTTTCTGGATCTGTAGTTTCTGGTTCTGTAATCTCTGGCCTTGGGGCTTCTGAATCTGGGGCCTCTGAATCTGGAGTCTTTGATTTGGGTTTTTCTGAATCTGGGGTTTCTGGTCTTGGGCTCTCTGATTTGGGGGCCTCTTGATTTGCGGCCTGTTGTCCTGGAGCTTCTGCGGGGTACGACTTGGGCTGCTACTGGTCGTGGAGTAAAAGGAAACTGCACGGCGACAAATATGAACAACTGAGTTCATCGGCGTGACCGGTGAGAATGTGCAGGGGTTGTTAGAAGGAAGCAGAGTGGACAGAATAGGAAGGCGTGTGAGGAAAGCGGGAGAAGAAAAAGCATTAGTCATCAAAGAGCGCCAAAGAAGTTAGTCGAAAAACAAAATATGGCAAGCCATTCCCACCATGCATGGTCAGTACCTTCTTCTGCCGACTGATCGACAGCGCTCTTGCTCCGGGCCAGATAAGAGCTTGTGGGGGTTAGCAGGCGACTCACCAGGTTCTTCTCCCATGTGCTGAGCACTATGTGACGTGGAGCTAATGTGTGGACGGAGCAGCGTGGAGTTTAAGATTAGACGTGCCAGGAAAAGTGAAGCCACGTCAGAACAGAAAGTTAAAAAACACACAGACACGTTCGATTCCCGTGTTACCGTTTTTAGCGGGCTTCCTGCCTCTCACGTTTTGGCTGAAGTTTTCTTGGGCTCTTTGGCTCTTTTCCTGGGTCCGGCGCACGGCGGATTCATTTCGCTCCTTATATTTGGAAAAAGATGGTCATCTACATAAACCGTGAGCTGGATGTGCAATATTATGGTCAAAAATCCCCCGCCACATCACGACCAACATGAGCATGTATATATGACGTAGCGAGTTTGCATGACTTGATGTTAAGACTCAGTTAGCCCAAACCATGACTTGGCGTTTTGCAAACTCACTTTCTCCTCCTTGAGACGCTGCTGTCGCTTCTCCTCCACGGCAGCACGCCTCATGTCTTCCTTGAGTTTTTGCTCCTGCAGCTTCTTCTGGCGCTCCTGCAGTTGCTGCTCATAGTGGAGCTTGGCCCGCCGCTCCCGCTCAAACCTGCTGTGCACCCGCGAGGCTGTAGAAACGGCGTCACTCGTTTTCTCGTCCCAGTCCGTCACATATTTTGACTGTTCCGATTAGGAAGCCACGTACCGAGTAACCTCTGCTGCTCTTCTCTCCTTTCCCGGGCCGCTTTAAGCCTCTCGTTCACATTTGTGCCACTCGCCACTGCAACGATAGATGGGAGGACGTTTCTTTTTAGTTACTGCCTTGTTGTCATCACGCAGTCTGGCTTTCGTGATGGAACGCATCGGTTTGGACGCTATCCAGTTTTATTGTTTTTTTCCAGGTGCAAAATAACGATGGTGTGATATCATCGTGTGGAGTCATGCACGGTTGTTTGGACTCACCTTCACGCGCGGTCCTCCTCACAGGACCCTGCCAGGCAGAAGCGATGCTTTTCAGCACAGGCATGCTGGCTCTGGAGCCTTGCGTAACGACCGACTCCGGCTCCGCACTCCTCTTCTTCTTCGCCGCCTCCTTCGCTCGTTCCTCCTCCTTTCAATTTCTATTTGAAGAAGCCTGGGGGTCCAACGCTACCCCACTGCGTCAGCTGCTCGGCCATCGGCGAACTGAACAGAGCTCCTCTTCTTCCACTTACGCTACTGTACGGCGGCTATAAAAAGGCCTTCCTCCTCCCTGGCGTGCTGCTCCGCTTTACTTTCGCTCGGCAAGGACGAGGGAGGGGCGGGGGTGGGGGGCTGAAGCCAGTGTCACTTTAATAACTCATAAAGGCGGAAGTGGCCACGGGGATGCAGCCTTTCCCCCGTCAGCATCGTCATGGGCATAACCATGACAACAGAGATTGGATGACGTCAACTGCTCAGCTGATGAGGCAGAGATGTCATTGTTGTTTTTTTTAACCAATCATTTACCATTTTTACTCATCCTCTGTTTCGAGAACTTTTTTATTTTGTAATGCATGTTTAACTCGGATGAAAAGCAGGTGACACCCTGGACTGGTCGCCAATAATAATAATAATACTTAATCATGCCATTTTAATTCAAGTTATGGACTTATAAAATTTTTCGTTGAAATACCTGACATGTCATTTATTTATTTTTAGGGTCGTGACTGGCGGGTGCGATGGAGCCAGTCCTCCCTCAGATCAGCGGCACCTGCCCGACCTGGATGGCACTTTTGAAATGTGTCACGAGGACACCTGACACCGTGGCCGTCATGCAAAATCGGCGGAGCGCAAATAAGCAAGCTGGGGACTTGAAGTAAGACCGCACACTTGCCTCCGTGACCCAACCATGTGTGGTTAAAAAGGAAAAAGAAAAAAACTTAAAAATAGTGATGAGGAGTAACAAAATATTCCATCATTGTGTTTAAGTCATTTTCATTATCGCAGTTTTAAGCGCACGGCCGCTTTTGTCGACAGCAGCCGTCACTGTTGAGCAAAGTAATTAAGAGCAACAGAAGGACAAAGCATCGCAAGCAAGCAGCGTCCATGTGTGCTCAAACAACAACTATTCAATATGATCATCTCAATGTTCGGAAGAACCCAAATGAGAGATGTGCGATGATTTACCCAGTGGGATAATGACAGTCATCATAATTGTCTTTTTGTGTGTCACTGAGTGATTGAGTGACGGCGAGTGTAACGTGTGAATAATTGAGCATTTGTTTCATCGGACACCGGCAACTTAAGACTTAGCGCGTATGTGTAATTGATGAGACGATGACATGGAGCAGGCCGCCTTCAAGACGGCGACTCTGTCACCAATTTTTCTTTTTATACCTTCATCTGACATTTCCACCATTTTTTGGGTGTGTACAATGTTCCATTTTTTTTTAGCATTTTTGGAATGTGACACCACAGATTCAATTCAATATCTCACCAAATCACCTTTTTAAAGCACAGTCAAGTCCCCCAAACTTGAGAGTAGCCAAACGTGATGGTTCTGTTCCAAAAAATGAATAGAAATGTGAATATTTACTCTGCAAATCCCTTTGAGATTCAGGTTTGCACCTAAATGTTCTACTTGTGCCCCTACAGTTTGAGGTCTAGGGCTACTGTGCCTAGTTCAAAAAAATAAAAAGCTTGCATCTCTTGATGTATGTATGATGATGTTATACTTGCGTCGAAAACATTCATTTTTTAATCAGCAGTTTTATCTGGTCGAGTGGCCTTTTGTGTATGAGGCGTGTGCGGCGTGCGCTGATTGGTCACTGGCCATCTCCAAGTTATAGTTACAAGTGTCGTGTTCGGCTGGCGCTCATGCACAATTCATCTGGCACGGATCACATCTCTCCGAGACCGCTTGTCAAGCTCATTCGTATCGCGCGTTTTGTTGCGTCCAAAATGTTCTTGTAGACTTTTCCCCAAATTTTTTTTTTAACTTCATTTCAGGGGAACGTTAAAGTCTTAGGACGGTGCAGACGACGCATCACGGGAGTAACTGGTATGTATCATTCATACATTTGAATTATGACACAAGTAGCGAGCCGGTCGAATTGTTGTATTTCAAAGTTAGTTTACATTCAATTCACTCAGCGAGTTAAATGGTCTGCAATACAGTTTTGTGCATTAACAGTTTTGGGGCATTGTCTTTTTTGTTCACAATGCATGTGAAATGTATCCTCTGTAATGATCACGCCAACACCTTTGAATAATTCAAAGACCTTTTCATGGCCGAAGCAGGGCGCGGCAACCCTAGATTGGCATTTATATAGAACGAGTTCCCAAACCGAGACTTTGGCTTGCGAGCCGCAGTAATAGTATTTGAATTGAGATTCGAACACAAACGGTGAAGCAATAGATGTCGACAGGCAATACGACAAGACTGGTTTTCTTACACTTTGAGAATCACAACATGAACATTTCTGTCAAAACCAGGTCAAGTGCAGAGTTTGAATCATGAAGCGCAGTAAGCACCGTGGACACAAGCAGGACAAGAATGGAGGTACGGACCAACGAGAAGCAAAAACACAGCTGCTAGGAGGGTTAAGAGCGGCCATTTTTTCTTTTTTGCATATTAGCAGTTGGACCGAGCTCCATGTTGTTGTTTTGGTTTAGATGAGGCGGCTATCCTGGAAACACAGAACCTGGACCGCCAGGCCACATTCATGGGAGGACACTTTGACCCGGACACTGTCTCGCTGGCCTCAGTCACCGCCGTCACTACCAATGTGTCCAACAAGAGGTTTGTACATGTTTAACCACAATATATTAAGATAATGTTTAGAAGGTATAAGTCAGCTCTCTATTGACCAAAAGCCAAAAAATGGCCACAAACACGCTGAAAGGTTACTAAAATTGAACAAGTTCCAAAGGTTAGCTGGGAAACCCAAGTAAACGTACATCGAACTGCATGTGTTGCTGTGTTGACCGAGCTCTATAATACACAGGTCCAAACCTGACATCAAGATGGAGCCCAGTACCGGACGGCCTGTGGATTACCAAGTAAGACTCCAGATAACACACAAGTCGGATTATATCGCCTTAAAAAAATACATTTGATTGCAGGTGAGCGTGACTGTGATCGAGGCCCGGCAGCTGGTGGGCCTCAACATGGACCCCATGGTGTGCGTGGAGATTGGGGAGGAGAAGAAGTACACATCCATGAAGGAGTCCACCAACTGTCCCTACTACAACGAGGCCAGTTGAGATGATAAAACACACACGCACGCACACACACGCGTGCACACACACGTGTGTATATATGAGAAACTTTAATAAAAAATATTTTACAGTACTATGAGTACATAGATGAATGTGTTTTGTCACAAGATCAATACAACTTTCATGATGGTAACATTTGGATTTTCATTTTGCAGTATTTTGTTTTTGACTTCCACGTCCCTCCGGATGTGATGTTTGACAAGATTCTCAAGTTGTCCGTAAGTGCACATTGTGCTTCCTCATTTTTCGTTAATCTAAAAGTGTCAAATGTTTGAAGTATTTCTTCTTCAACAGGTCATCCACTCCAAAAACCTCCTGCGAAGCGGAACACTGGTGGGGACTTTTAAAATGGACGTCGGCACCATTTACTCCCAAGCAGGTGATTCGGTGAAGGCTAAATTATTTGATATTTCTTTTATCGCAGACATTTTTGTTGACCTGATTAATTATCCTCAGATGCCACAAGATCCTAACCATTTTTGTTTTCCTCTTTCCTCGTCGTAGACCACCAGTTTAACCGCAAGTGGGCCCTGCTGTCCGACCCGGACGACATCACGGCCGGTTGCAAGGGTTACGTCAAGTGCGACGTGGCCGTGGTGGCCAAGGGGGACACCATCAAGACCCCCCACAAGTCTAGCGAGTTGGACGAAGACGACATTGAGGGGTAAGGTCATCTAATCAACTCAATGCCCCGTATCGGCTGACGATGTTTTTTTTTCCTCCGCCCAGCAACCTGCTGATCCCGGATGGGGTCCCGGCGGAGCGCCAGTGGGCCCGCTACTACCTGAAGGTGTACAGGGCCGAGGGGCTGCCCAGGATGAACACCAGCATCATGGCCAACGTTAAGAAGGCCTTCATCGGGGAGAATAAAGACCTGGTGGACCCCTACGTGCAAGTGCAGTTTGCCGGGCAGAAGGTACCAAGTTTGCTCCTCTAGAATGCAATCAAAATCCAGTTCCTTGACAACACTCGAATGGCAGGATGTCATCTTGCACCAGGCAGCCAGACACATTGTCATTTCAAGTGTGTTTCCAGGGTAAGACGTCGGTTCAGAAGAGCTGCTATGAGCCCATTTGGAACGAGCAGATTGTGTTCACCGAGATGTTCCCGCCGCTGTGCAAGCGGATGAAGATCCAAATCCGAGACTCGGACAAAGTGAACGACGTGGCCATGGGGACGCATTTCCTGGATTTGAAGAAGATCTCCAACGACGGGGACAAAGGTGAGCGCCGCCGGATGTGCACAACTCTAACTTCTCACCAGCAAGCGCTTATTTGAGCTCCTTCCAGGCTTCCTCCCCACGCTGGGACCCGCCTGGGTCAACATGTACGGCTCCACGCGCACCTACACACTGATGGACGAGTACCAGGAGCTGAATGAGGGTCTGGGCGAGGGCGTGTCCTTCAGGGCGCGCCTGCTCATCAGCCTTTCCGTGGAGATCCTGGACCCCTCCTCACCCGACACCTCCAGCTCCACAGATGTGCACCTGGAGGGCATCCCCAACATCTCAGAGGTGCTACCTTGACTTACAAGTTTCCTAACTTACACATTTGTGGAGTTTTTGTTTTGTTTTGCATAGCAATAATTTTATTTTATTAAACGGGGCGAGCAGCCCAACACTTACTATAGGCCCAGATGCTCACACGACCATGAACCGACTCTAGCTCCTGATTTAGGCCACACCCAACCTGGACCTTTCCAAATTGTCCTATTCTGAAGATTACGCCTTCATCATGGACACACGACGGTTTGCACTGTTTGTTTGTTTGGCAGAACGCGACCGGGAAGATTGAGGAATTCTTCCTCTTTGGCGCCTTCCTGGAGGCCACCATGATTGACAGGAAGATTGGCGACAAGCCCATCAACTTTGAGGTCACCATAGGTATCAGACGACCTCGTTTCAGTCCATTTTATTTATTGCAATTCTGTTCGAGTGAACTCTATCGACCGATATTTTTAAAAATCTTTCTTTAATTCATTTTTATGCCACTGCCGCTCCTCAGGTTACTATGGCGATGAGCTGGATGGCGCCAACCAGTCCAAATCGCAAGGGAGGAAGAAAGCTGACGGCGAGGAGGAGACGGAACTCATACGGGATTCCAGTGAGGACGAGCTGGACGACGACGGCGATTTGGCCTCTGTGGCGACCACTCCGCCCATGAAACCCGTCGTCACTGACCGGTCGGCAGCAGCTAACCGTCTGATTTCGAACCTTCTGAACCCCCGCCCTGAACTTCCGTGTTGGATTTGCCGCCTTGCAGCAACTACTTCCACCTGCCGTACTTTGAGCGCAAGCCATGCATCTACATCAAGAGTTGCTGGCAGGACCAGCGGCGGCGGCTGTACAACGCCAACATTATCGACAACATCGCTGACAAACTGGCAAGCGGCGTTCTTCGCTACGCTCGACCACAAGACACGCTTTGACACAACGCCGTTTTTTTCGGTTTCCGCACAGGAGGAAGGTCTGAACGATGTGCAAGAGATCATCAAGACGGAGAAGGCCTACCCCGAGCGGAGGCTGAGGGGCGTCCTAGAGGACCTGGGCCAGAGATGCAGGTCCAGACACCCGCAGAATGAGCCAATCCAAGCACCAAAAGTCACCATGAGAAAAATTTCAATGAAGACTTTTGTCCATTCAGTCAGTTTCTGGTGCTGGCAAATACGGACCAGAACCTGACGGGCAAAACCAAACTGGACAGGGAGCGGCTGAAGCTGTGCATGGCCGAAGTGGTACTGGACTTTTATTCTCTTTGCTTTGGTTTGATCAAATGACGTCATTTCAATCTGATTGAATGTAAATGTGAATTTTGAGTGTCAACGTTGGCCTTGGTAGGAGGCCGTGGGCCAGCAGGCCAAAGCCATGCGCTCTCAGGTGAAGAAAAGCACGGTGCGGGAGAAGGTCAAGCTGACTCAGCACTTCCTCCAGAAGCTCCGATTCCTGGCCGACGAAGTAAGATGTAACACTTTTTATCCCCCAAATTTGCGTGCACACGGCAAATGATGTTTGCGTCCGGCAGCCTCAACACAGCGTCCCCGACGTCTTCATTTGGATGATCAGCAACGGGAAGCGCATTGCGTACGCTCGCGTCGCCTCCAAGGACATTTTGTACTCAGGCATGGACGAGGAGCGAGGCAAGGACTGCGGCAAAATCAAAACCATCTTCTTGCGGGTGCGCTTCACACATGCATTGGCTTTTAAAAATGTAGTATTATGAATATAATGACTTTATATCTTCTCCTCTTTCAAGATCCCGGGGAAGCGAGGTTTCGGCCCGGCGGGCTGGACGGTGCAGTCGAAGATTGAGATTTACTTGTGGCTGGGCCTGAACCGCCAACGTAAAGACTACCTGTGCGGACTTCCCAACGGATTCGAGGAGAATCGGCTCTCCAAAGGGCCCGGCATGCCCCTCTCGCCGCCCATCAGCCTCACATACATGAGTAAGAAAAGAAACATCATTAGCTTTTTGCTTCAACTAAAAATGTCTGAAGGTGGATGTTACACAGATCAAGCTTGTGTGTGTGTGTAGTGAAGCAAATCTTCCAACTGAGGGTGCACATGTACCAAGCACGCAGCCTCTTCGCTGCCGACAGTACCGGACTGTCGGATCCATTTGCGCGCGTTTTCTTCTCCACCCAAACCCAAGTCACTGAGGTGAGCGCCACACTGACAGCAACATTTCTGAGATGATCATTTCCATTTTTCATTGAAAAGAAAATTCTACTTCAAAGACAAAAAAGATTCAATGTGTTGGACTTGAAAATGCAAACAAAAGTTTGGACGCAACAGGTGCTGCCGGAGACGCTGTGCCCGACGTGGGATCAGCTGCTGCTTTTCGAGAACGTGGAGTTGTTTGGCGAGGCCGGCGAGCTACGAGACGACCCTCCCATCATCGTCATCGAGCTCTACGATCAAGACACGGTGGTGAGACAAAGCGAATATTATTCTGAGCAGATGCGCACGTACACCTAATCAAGTCACATTTTAGGTGGTGATGACGTAATGTTCCGTTCCTTTTGTACCTCCATCACATTTGCATTTTGCTGATTGCTGCTTTTTACATTTGCCAACGCGATTGTTTCGGACGACGCTTTTGGATAAGTAGAGTGTGAGATGTCTGGATGTCGTGACACTGAATTTAAATGTGTAGTTAGAACCCAAAAAAAAGGCATGCAAGAGGAACAAGAAGCACATCAAGTGACAAAACGGTCCCTGACCAACTTGTGCCTGTTGCATTCCTTTGTGCAGATTTTGTGATCTTGTTTTTTTTTGCTTGACTTATAACCACTAACTGCAAGAGAGAAGTCTTCTGACACACTTTTAGGCATGACCACGTGTCGGCATCAGTCTGTTTTGCAGTTCACTGGTTATTTTGTAACCTACTGTTTTGTCCTTCATGTATTTTTAATTGCATTGTCATGAAGAGTCTGCCTGGAAACATGCGCATCCCAAGCCATGTTTCATCAATACCTCGGGATGGCATTTTAATCTTAGCTTTCTAGGCTCCACCCACATAGAATGTCATCGACTTAAATGTAAACGTGGTTCCAATTTGGCAGCAATCGCACAAAACCCCGCTGAGGAGGTGAGCCGTAAAGGGATGCGCCTTGAGGGATTTTTTTGTGGGTCTGCTAATTTAGGATGCAAAGTGAATCTGGTTTTGGGGGCTGACTTTATTTTTTGAATGAAAATAATTTTTGGTGTGCATTGCAGTACTAATGGTGAGCCCATTTGTCCAGTTTTGTTTTCCTACCTGGGACCGCTAGGTCAAGCCCTCAACAAGTACCGTTTTTTCCATGTATAATGCGCAAAATTTAACTAATTAATTTGTCCTAAAATCTGGGGTGCGCATTATACATGGGTACAAAAAAATATTTTATTTTTATTTTTTTTAATCCGGATATGATACGGAGGCTGCCATTACAGATGCGCTTTCTTCTCTGCTGTTCACTTCAAACACGCTCCATTAGAACACAATGCTCTCGTATCAGACGCTTGCTCGATCACCTGCTCGTTTGCTGTCACAATGTACCTACCCTACACAAATCCAAAACATTTCTTCGCTATCGAGTTTGCTAGCGCATGCGCAGTGATACTGACCGGCAGAATAACATCCGGTTGTTCCCAAAGATGATCTTTTTCTGAAATAATTTTACATTTACGGACTTAAGTAGGAGTCAAAATTTGGGTGCGTATTATACATGGGTACAGGCTTTTTTCCAGCATCGACATGCCATTTTTAGGGTGCGTATTATACATGCGCCCCCATGCATTATACATGGAAAAAAACGGTAGTTCATCTTTGAAGATGAATATAACCAGGAGGATTACTTCCTACGTCTTTTTGGGCGTGGCTACTTGACTATTATTATTATTGACGTCTTTCACTGGCTGCCCCCCAGGGTAAGGCCGACTTCATGGGCAGAACCTTCGCCAAGCCAGTGGTGAAGATGGCCGAGGAGCACTACGGACCTCCGCGTTTCCCCCCTCAACTGGAGTACTACCAGATTTACAGAGGGAACGGCATGGCTGGAGAGATGCTGGCCGCCTTTGAGCTGCTGCAGGTGACAGAAACTTTCAAAATGTCCCCCCCAAAAATTATTGGAAGGCTACGTTGTTTAAATCCATTTTTGGGAACCAATTTTGGGCAAAGCAGAAATGAAATGTACACCTATCAGGTGTACTTTGAAATGTAGGCTTGTAATCTTCTTATTGGTTTAAAAACCAAACCAATATTTTTAACTACTGTTTTAAAAACATATTATTCTTTTTTGTCAGATTGGCCCTAATGGAAAAGCTGACCTCCCGCCCATCGACGGTCCCGCGGACATGGACCGCGGTCCACTGTTTCCCGTTCCGATAGGAATCCGACCTGTTCTCAGCAGGTACCGAATTGAGGTATGTTACACATTTGTGGTGTTTTGTCCCTTCATTGTAGGAAAGTAGTAATTAGTGTTAGGCAAAGACTGAATGTTGAAAGGATCCATCAAATGATCCATTCCCTGTGCTCCTCCAGGTCTTATTCTGGGGTCTGAGGGACCTAAAGAGGGTCAACCTGGCTCAGGTGGACCGGCCCCGCGTGGACGTGGAATGCGCTGGGAAGGGCGTTCAGTCGGCCCTTATTCCCAACTACAAGAAGAACCCCAACTTCAGCACGCTCGTCAAGTGTTTTGAAGTCGTACGTTCTTGCCCTGAAATGTCCAAAATGTCCCAAAAGTTGCAAAGTCACAAGTTAGGGGGGGTCGGTTTGTAGATCGGTAATGGAAAAAAGACTTTTGCAATATCGCGACGAGAGTAATAAATTTGTGTGAAAAAAAAATCTTGAAAGGCAAAGCGAAGGAACATAATTTTTTATAAAACTCGCAACTTTCAAAGCGCATTTATGTTCATAAGCATAATCCTGATCAAGTTTTGCGTCTGTCAGGATTTGCCGGAGAACGAGCTGCTTCACCCGCCTCTCAACATCCGCGTGGTAGACTGCAGGGCTTTCGGCCGCTACACCCTGGTGGGCTCCAACGCCGTCACCAGCCTCAGAAAGTTCATCTACAGGCCCTCTGACAAGCAGGCCAACAACTGGTCCGCCGCAGGTATAATTGGAGCCAGCCAGCCCGCAGGAACATGAATACATGCGATTGCCCCTGTTCCTGCTCAAGTAACACTTGTCGCTAGACAGATATTTCATACTGCTCTGTCGTAAAGAGCGATGAATTATTTGTACCTTTGCCGGTCATGCCCACTTGGCTGTCTGCTGCAACCATGCAGAAACAGGGGCAACCCATGTTTTGTCATTTGCAGTGAAATGTTGTTGTCTTTCAGAGGAAATCATCGTGGTCAACATGGAACCTGAGGCCAATTTTAAGAAGGTGGACACGGTGGTCAAATTAGATTCGGTAACTTTTCACTCTTGTTCTGTTCAAGTCTTAAATGAAGTCGAAAACAAAGTCATACATCAAGCTCCAAGACAAAGTTGTAATTATATCTCGTCTTGTTCCATGTAGTGCTCAGAGGCCGTGGTGAAGGTTGAGGTGAGTCAAGTGCCGCCATTACATTGCGTTACTATCATGAACATAAGTGTTCAATGAATGCATTTGCCGCACAAAAGGACGACGACAAGGATGCGAAAGGGAGGAAGAAGAAGAGGAAGAAGGGCGACGAGTTGGAAGACGACGGCCTGGATGAGAGCATGCTGGATTGGTGGTCCAAATATTTTGCCTCCATCGAGACCCTGACAGAGGTGCTGTCTTATTTCATATTTAGGATTTGTCTTAGATGTAGTGCCGTTGAAGGCCTACAACCAATCTTTGTTCTTCTTAGGCGCTAAAGGGTCAAGAGGGGGCGCTGTCGGATTCAGAAGACAAAGAAGATGTGGACCTTGCAGATGGTGGAGGTACCAAACATAAACAAATTCATAAACGCCTTTAAAAGAGCAAAGTCGGAAATTCTTGGAAATCCACAATTGTTCAAAAAGATGCAACAGTTATGAGAAAAAAAAGTTAAATTAATGCAAAAAACAAAGCTGTCAATTTTGTGGACTAAAACAGGGATTTTCAACTGGTTTCATCCATGGGACCACCACGAGAAGCATCTCGGGGACCATTGCTTTAGTGGAATATTATTTTATTTTGTAGGCTATTTATTTGCTATTTATCTGCATCTGTATGTCTATTTTGGGAATCTCAGATACATTTGATATAATTGGGACGAGTGAATGATTGACAAAATTAGTTGGAAAATAAATCAAGTCTACATAATAAATACATTTTAGTTTTAAGAATGTTACAATTATTATCCATTACCAACTTCGCGGCCCTCCTGCAATACTGTCATGGGCCACTAGAGGGCTGCGGACCACCGGTTGATAATCCCTGGACTAAAACATGGCTAACTCTCCTGTAAAAGGCAACAGGAGGGGCAAAGGGAAGAAGGACAAGAAGAAGGCCACTGTCGAACCGGCCGAGAAGAAAAAGCCAAAGCTGGATGAGCTCAAAGTAGGCAGCGTCATTGAACGCACCGCCGTCTGATTAAATTTATTAATTTTTTTCTTTAAAAAAAAAACAACAAAAAAAAACATTTCTTGACGCACAAGGTGTACCCTAAAGAGCTGGAGAGTGAGTTTGACAACTTTGAGGACTGGCTACACAGTTTCAACCTCTTCAGGGGGAAAGGCGGTGACGATGATGACCAGAACGGCTCAGATGAAGACAGGATCGTTGGCAAATTCAAAGTGAGCTCAATTTGAAAAAAAAAACACTTCCCGCTTTTTCCTAATCTTGAAATTTACATCTCCATCTCACAAAAGGGCTCGCTGTGCATGTACAAAGTGTCGGACGACCTGCCCAGAGACTTTGACTCCAACATGGGCATGTTCCAGAATATTCCGCACAATGATCCCATCAACGTCCTGGTGCGGGTTTACGTCATCAGGGTAAGTCAGCATCCCAGTCATGATCATAATTAGGTTCCGATCTTGCTTGTGCGAGTTTGACCTCCTTCCTTCCGATGGACGGCTGCTTAAGAGATAAAGGAATAAAATAGCTCTGTGGCGGCAGGCGACCGATCTTCACCCGGCGGACATCAACGGCAAAGCCGATCCGTACATCGTCATCAAACTGGGGAAGAACGAAGTGAAGGATAAGGAGAACTACATCTCCAAGCAGCTCAATCCACTTTTTGGAAAGTAAGGACAAAATCTGCGCCACTTTGAAAGCAGCATTCTCACGCCGCCCGTCTTTCCGTCCCGCAGGTCCTTCGACATCGAGGCCACGTTCCCCATGGACTCCACCCTCACCGTGTCCATCTACGACTGGGACCTGGTGGGCACCGACGACCTGATCGGCGAGACCAAGCTAGACCTGGAGAACCGCTTCTACAGCAAGCACAGGGCCACCTGCGGCATCACTGCCAGCTACGCCGCGTAAGCAACTGGCGCCGTTTGACCTTATGCCAGCCTGGCTTCACTATTTTGAGGGACAGTGCAGAGCCCAAAATACTAAAACTCAGTCTAGGCTGCGCCTGCGTACACACTTTGCGCGTTTCTGCTCCGTAGGCATGGTTACAACATCTGGAGGGACCCCATGAAGCCCACGCAGATCCTGGCCAAGCTATGCAAGGACGGCAAACTGGACGGGCCTCACTACGGGCCCGGCGGGCGGGTCAAAGTGGAGAACCGCGTATTCATGGCGCCCACCGAGCTCGAGGATGAAAACGGTAATGCTGCTACTTATCGTCGCGCTGGTTTCCAAATGCTGAAGAAAAACGACATTGCGGTCAGGCCTGAAGAAGCAGACCAACGAGCACCTGGCGCTGACCGTGCTCAATCACTGGGAGGAAATCCCGCGAGTGGGCTGCAAACTGGTGCCAGAGCATGTGGAGAACAGGCCGCTCCTGCACCCGGACAAACCGGGAATCGAACAAGTAGGCGGCCAGTCACTTCGCATCTTCATCGGCTTTTGCTCGTCGGTGACTTTGGCGGTCACTTTTCATCCTCAGGGCAGAATTGAGATGTGGGTGGACATGTTCCCCAAGGACATGACGGCACCTGGTCCTGCCCTGGACATCGCACCCAGGAAACCAAAAAAGTACATTTAAGATCTTTCTTTTGCTCAACGCATTTTGTGGCACCCAGTGAAGCAGTTTTGATTCCTCTTCAGGTTTGAACTGCGGGTTATCATTTGGAACACGGACGAAGTGGTCTTGGAGGACGATGACATCTTCACTGGAGAGAAGTCCAGCGATATTTTCGTCAGAGGGTAAAACAACCAGCTTTGGAGTTTTAGCTCCAAATGGACCACCTTGGTTGTTTTTGTTAGGATTAATTTCTCCTCTTTCTTTCCCGGTGCAGCTGGCTCAAGGGACAGCAGGAGGACAAGCAGGACACAGACGTCCACTACCACTCCATCACTGGTGAGGGCAACTTCAACTGGCGCTTCATCTACCCCTTCGACTACCTGATGGCCGAGGAGAAGATCGTCATCTCCAAGAAAGAGTCCATGTTCGCCTGGGACGAGACCGAGTACAAAATCCCGGCCCGCCTCAACCTGCAAGTGTGGGATGCCGACCACTTCTCTGCCGACGACTTCCTAGGTAACCTCTGAACCGTCTTCGTCGAGATAGGCAGATCAGATAGATGTTAACTTCCATCACGGCCAATAGCCACGCGAAGCTTTCTCTTTCGTCAAGCCCACAACACGTGAACATGCTAACAGGTGCGATCGAGCTGGACCTGAACCGCTTCCCACGCGGCGCAAAATCGGCCAAGCAGTGCACCATCGAGATGGTGACCAACGAGGCCGAAATGCCCGTCGTGTCCATCTTCAAGCAGAAGAGGATCAAAGGATGGTGGCCTTTTGTGGCCCGCAACGAGGACGACGAGTTTGAACTCACGGTAGGCGTACAACTTCTCCGGCTCATGTACTACATCAATAACAGTTTTCAGTTTTTCTCTGGTGAGTCTGTTTAGTGAGTCCTCAGCTTTTCTTTTTGGTCTGCAAACTTCATTGGATCGTCTAAGTCGGTTAGTTTGATTGTTACAATTTTTATAACTGAGCCATGTTTTTGCGTATCGTTCCAGGGCAAAGTGGAAGCAGAGCTTCACCTTCTGACCGGCGAAGAGGCAGAGAAATGCCCGGCCGGCGAAGGACGCAATGAGCCTGAACCTCTGGAGAAACCCAAGTATGAAGGAACTTCTGTTTTCTGCACAATGGATTAGCAATTTAGCGGTCCATCGCCTCTAACCTCTAGAAATTATTGATCATACGTACAATGCCATTATTACCTTGTCTTCGATAAATTGGTTCTAACCGCCTGTATACGTGTGTGCCCCCAGCCGTCCAGACATTGCCCTCCTGTGGTTCCTGATCCCCCTAAAGGCAGCCAAGCACCTAGTGTGCGACCAGTACCGCTGGCTCACCATCAAGATTGTCTGTGCTCTGCTGGTTCTGGCCATCTTGGCGCTCTTCCTCTACAACATGCCTGGTTACATGGTGAAGAAAATGTTAGGAGCTTGACTTTATCATAATAACAATTATGGTTGGGGGTCTTTTGGAATGGTTTTCTCTGAGAAAAAATGGCATGCCATTTGTGACATGTTTAGTTGCAGACATTTTGACGAGACTTCAATTGATGTGAAATGTGGTGTTCTGTCATGTTTTGCACCTTTCAAGTGTTTGGCTTTGGTCCACAATTTATATTTTGTCGCTTAAACCGTTTTTCTCATGTTGTTTGTATGGGGCAGGAAAAAGCCGAGCTGTGCATTGTATGATATTTAAAATTTGTGAATAAATTACCTAAAAGATACTTTAAGAAAATGTGTATTTTTGTTGTTAAGATGATAAGATTCAAAATCTGAGGTTATGCATGGAAGCGAGTGTGAGCCTGTCAGTGGCAGGCGAATGCGGTCAGTCAGGCAGGCAGCAGCGAGGACGCCTCAACCAGCTGGTCTCCTCTGCGGATGGATGAACGCCAGTGGCCCGAGCCGAACAACTAGTGACATTTTCAGATAAAAGCAGGTACGCTGCGACACTTCGCTCCTTGTGCCAAGGACTATCCGGCCTCGTAAGATGCGCCCCGAGCTCTTTGGGCTCGTTACGACGTTTGTCTTTCGTGAGTGGTTTGCAGGGGCAAGCTAACGGAGGCTAACTGGTTAGCCGAGGGAGTGTCCCGGCTGGACCGCCGCCCACCCCAAAACACCCGTCCGATGAATTTAAATATCAGACAAATAGTACACATAAACCCCGAGTTGCTCGATTCTGTCGCATTAGCACCACTAATGTTAGTTTTGAAAAAAACGTAGATTAGATTCGACTAGCGATGCTGGTTTTATTCATCTCTAAAAATACCGAATCATCATCATTACATTGTCGTAGCACAAAATTTGTTGTCAAGTCATGAAACGACTCTTGAATTGCCTTACGTGACAAGTGTATCTCTATTTAGAGAGTTTATATGCAAGTTACAATCACAAGATGGCGCCAAATATCACATTTAGACGTCGCATGTTGAACGAAGCAGGAATCACTTCACCAAAGACATATTTTCACTTACCAGATCCGTGTGGCATATTTCTGTTAAAATACCCAATAATAATAATAATAATAAAAAAAAGCACACTTTCCACACCTTTTTTTTTCTCACACTGAAATGAGCCCGTTTTGAAGGATGCTGACAGTCCTTGGCATCAGCCCATGATGGTGCAAAATTGATCAAGCCGTGACTCAGCTGCCTGTGAGGACAAATTTTGCGCTTCCTGGAAACTGGGCCTCGCACCCATTGGACAAAAGGAATTAAAAAAAAAAAGCAGAGCATGCAGTACAAGTTAATCCTGTCTTTTGTTTACCGTTTGATGCGCATCACGTCGGCCTTTTGTCCTCGGACTGAATCGAGCCGCGCTACCGAACTGAACATCCATTTGCTGACACCTTATCGACTGCGAGTACAATTGCTGGTTGTTGCTGCCAACATGGTCGTTTCAAGTGTTCTTGTCCAGCTCAGTGGCCTAGTGGTAGAGTGTCTCCCCTGAGACTGGAAGGTTGTGGGTTCAAACCCCGGTTGGGTCATACCAAAGACTATAAAAATGGGACCCATTTCCACCCTGCTTGGAAGGTTGTGGGTTCAAATCCCGGTTGGGTCATACCAAAGACTATAAAAATGGGACCCATTGCCACCCTGCTTGGCACTCAGCATTAAGAGTTGCAATTGGGGGGTTAGATCACCAAATGATTCCTGGGCGCGGCATCGCTACAGCTCCCTCCGGGGGTGGGTTAAATGCAGAGACAAATTTCACCACACTCAGATGCGTGCGTGACAATCATTGGGTCTTTACCTTTTTTTTACCAGGTGGTAGTTCACCAATTCAGAAGTCTTGAAGACTTGTACTTTCCAATCAAAATTCACTTCCACCATACGAGCCAAAATTTGTGCACAATCATGTACAAAACTCACCTCCTGCCTACAAACGCTTGTACAAGCACTGCAATACTGATGTGAAACGGTTGCCTTTAGGACCCAGCACCTTTTTGTGGACCTGACCGCCCCCCTCTCACACACACACACTGATGTCCTCAGTCTGCTTCCAGCCTGTGCATTTACATCAGAGCCGTCAAGTGAAAGCAAGTGATTGTGGCTTGCAAGCTGAATCGTAGCGTTATTGTGTTTGGGAGGGGCTGGACGACTTGGGAACATGTCACAATTCAAGAGGACCACGTCCAGCCGGGTGAGTGCGTGACAATTTCTACGGCAGTGCCCACTCTTGGTTCCGATTTGAACTCAGGTGCTCAGGACAGTTTGTACGCCAGGTGTGTTTTATTTTGTTAAGGGGCTGTTGAGGACTTCCTGTTGGTCAGCGGCAGGTTACGTCACTGGGTGATGATGTCACTGGTCACACTTCTTATATTACCTATGGCGTCTTTAAGGTTGTTTGGAGCGTCCATAATAATCTCTAACAGCCCATTTTAGCTTAGCATGGCATAGCGTTCTTTATCAGTAACTAGGAAGAATTTATTTATAGCATATAAACTTCCTATTAAGTGTAATTTTAAAAGTAAAATTATAGTGAAAAAAATTTCCATTTTTTTGGGAGGGAATTTCATGTGTCGAAACTACTAATGGTATTGGTACTTGGTATCGGTATCGCCAACTACTCAAGAAGTGAGAACTCGTATTGGAATCGCCCTAAAACCTTTTTTAAAATGAGCATCTCTAATTTGAAGTAAAACAGCTTCCAAAACAATTTTAGGCAAGTCCCTTTTTTTCATATTTGTTGACCTGTATATGTTTTGCAGTGGTCACAGAATCGAATGACGCTCAATAATTCAGTGAGCCTCGTCGGTCGGTGTGCGTTAGCTGCCTCCAGCGTGTGGCTAACGTGGGCCGCTCACAAAGCAACTTTTCCTCTTTCCTTCCTGACCTACTTTCTTCCCTTGTTCCTTTCTTTGGTCCTGTCTTCAGTTCCGCCTTTCTTCCAACTCATCACACCTAATTTATTTGAGCATCATTTCTTTCCTTCCTGCCTTCGCTCCCTCGTTCCTTCATCCCACGTTTTATGCATCCTCACATTTTTCTTTGTTTACCTATTTTTTTTCACTTCAGACTTGCTGTTTTGCCTTTTTCCTTTTCTTTTCTTCCTTCCATTATATTTGTTGTCCTTCCTGGACTCATGTCTGTCTAAGGGCTCATGCTTGGCCATCCACTAGCTGCCGTGGTTTTATCTTCATTAACATTCCCCGGGGGATTGACACCCAACAAAACCTTCCTTATGCGTTGTGTATGTTGTTGGTTTTTTTTCTTGTAAGGTGGATTTAACAGCATCGCTGAAGTTTAGCAACAGTTATTTCTCAACACGGATGTGGTGGATGTTGCGCTTAACAGTAGTCACAAAAAGTATTTTTGTAAAGGTGGCCCATAATGACGCTTCGCCTCCCTTCCACAGCACAAAACACATTTAAGGGTTGAACTTTTCGGCTGATCTTTCTACAGACGGCCAGGATGAGCTCGGACGGCGGTGGCGGGCGGCCCCCCAAGGTGGGCTCCCTGGTGGAGGTAATCGGCAAGGGTCAGCGCGGCACCGTGGCCTACATGGGCGCTACCCTCTTTGCCTCGGGCAAGTGGGTGGGCGTCATCCTGGACGAGGCCAAGGGCAAGAACGACGGCACCGTACAGGGCAAGCGCTACTTCACCTGCCAGGACGGCCACGGCATTTTTGTCAGACAGTCACAGGTACAAGTCTTGTGGAAGGTATCCACGAATAAACTTTAATCCCCAAAATATTGACAACTCCATGTTCTTCTGTCGGCATGACAATATGTGTAAAAAGCTACCCTGCGGAAGTTCTTGATGGGTTCCCTTTTTTGTTTCAGATCCAACTAGTTGACGGCGGCGCCGACACCACGTCCCCGGAAACGCCCGAGCCCAGCGCCACCAAGGTGCCCAAGCGAGGTAACATTTGGCCCTTTCATTCTGGCAGCCATCTTGAGCTCCTGTTTTACGGCACAACGGTCCACCCGCTCTCTCTCTTTTATAGCTTTTTTATTTGTAGCAGGATCTTTAACATCCCTGTTCCTCTTTCTATGCCCGTAGACATTCTGGACACGTCCAAGTCCGCCAAACTGGTGAGTCATCTGGATGTATACAGACATGCAACAAAAAGCCCGAAAAGAAAGACGCCCCTCATCATCACTGGATGCTCGCATGCCCAACATCATCCGGCCTTACGACTTTTCTTTGTGTTGCTTCTTCGGTGTTGTTCCATGAAATATTTTGCTGCAGTGTGAGGGCTGGCCTCACTCTGGTCAAACATTCTATTTAAACAAAGTTTTATTTGGCTGACTCATTCTCAAACGACGGTACATTGTCATTTGGGAATGAGGCCTTATCCCGCCAGCAGAGGGAGACATTTCATCTCTTACCGGTCATGACTACATTTCTTGTTATTTTCGCTCACATTGTTTGCGTTCATCAAAAAGACATGAAAAATCATTACAAAAATGTTGCTTTTTTGTGCATGCATGTTTTTTTTAATCCTCAATAAATTGAAGACACCAACGTTCATGAGAAAATCCCAGGAGTCAATGCAATCGTAAAATAAATTTAAAATAGCCATAGCATGCTTATAAAAACTTCCTTTTTACATGTTACTCAGTTACTCAGTTACTCAGTTGTGGTCTATTGAGTGAAAGTGGAACAGCTTTTGTCAGAATTTCTCGTCATCATAGCATCACAGCCGTTTTGGTGTGGTCTCTTTAAATGCAAATGAGATATTTCACACCTTTCCGGTCGGACATATTTGTAGTTTATTAGCGGAGGTAGAGTTTACTAGCGCCGCACACTTTTTGATCAATTAAAAGACGTGAACAGCAGAAGACTTGTCCATACATACATAACACGTGACAAAAAAATATCCCCTCACAATATTTATTAACATGTCTTGTGAACAAGGACTGCAGTCAAGCTACGTAGTAAGCAAATGCTATCGCTGGCGTTAGCAAGAAGCTAAGAAATGCATTTAATACATTATTGTGTTCCCCGAGAATAAAACAGCACTTTTGATGCAATTCATCTACAACTACTCATTAAAACAGCCCTTTTGATGCAATTCAGCTACAACTACGCAATAAAACAGCACTTTCGATGCAATTCATCTACAACTACTCAAAATACATCCCCAAGAAAAGAAAACAGAGCGTACAGCGCTAAAATCAGCAGAAAGACTAATGCTAATGCTATGAAAACGAGGGCAATAATATGAAAGTGAAATACAGTTTATGATTTTTGTGTCATCTGAAGCTTAGCGCATTGCTGTGTCCGTCGTTTCCACAGATTGAACGAACTGATTAAACGAAGTCTTTCTGCAAATCCTTCTCGATACTGACGAGATTTCTGAAACACTAGTCCTTGAACAAGCAGGACAGATGTGGGAACTTCTTCCTAAACAATTAAATTTAACCAGGCACTTATTTGAGGTTCTGATGCTGGGGGATGGTGTAATGATGAGTTGTGTGGATTAATGTATCCAACAACGGAACAATTTGATCTTTCCACTTGTACCTTTGGCATCCTTGAGTTTGGACTCCAAACTCAAGGATTGCTTATTTGTAGTCCAAACTTTGGACTACAAATAAGTAATAAAGATTGCAGATTTGTGAAACCGTTTGGCTGCACCCATTACCTTGTTTGGTAGTGCCGCCCCAAAGACTGTGACGTAATAAGCAAAAATACATAATAAAAAATGGATAAAATTGAACACAGTAAAAAAATATCCCCGGACAGATTATAAAAGTATCTCTGTAGCACCTGGAGAGAAAAAGTGGATTTTGCATGATATGTCTCCCTAATTCTACACTACATTGGTTGCATGAATGTTTAGGTATATTTTTTGCAATAGTCAGAGTGTGCAACCAATGTCGATATTTTTTATGTCAATCCAGCAGATTTAGTTTTTTTCCAATGTGCACTTGATGACATGTCAGATGTGTGCCAGATTCAGACGTCAAGCTTCCTTCCTTCCTTCCTTCCTTCCTTCCTTCCTTCCTTCCTTCCTTCCTTCCTTCCTTCCTTCCTTCCTTCCTTCCTTCCTTCCTTCCTTCCTTCCTTCCTTCCTTCCTTCCTTCCTTCCTTCCTTCCTTCCTTCCTTCCTTCCTTCCTTCCTTCCTTCCTTCCTTCCTTCCTTCCTTCCTTCCTTCCTTCCTTCCTTCCTTCCTTCCTTCCTTCCTTCCTTCCTTCCTTCCTTCCTTCCTTCCTTCCTTCCTTCCTTCCTTCCTTCCTTCCTTCCTTCCTTCCTTCCTTCCTTCCTTCCTTCCTTCCTTCCTTCCTTCCTTCCTTCACGCAGCGAGGAATCAAGGCCAGAAAGGTGCGGCATGTTTCCCTCGCCTCGCGACACCGTCTTAACCGTGACAACCGTAGCACAGAATTCGCCCGCTCGCCACGCTATCATCCACAATGACGGGAAGAGGCAGCACTCTTCCCGTCACGTGACCATGCTCTCGGCTCTGGCCTGCCTTTTTTGTCAGCTTGGTTGTTTGCTCTGTTTTTATTTTTTGTATATTTTTTGCAGTTTGGCCTCAGCTTCTCGTGTCATACGTAGAGCAGACGATATGCTCTGAAAATGATATTACAGTATAATAATAGTGGAAGGGAAAGTAAGCAAGACCAAAGAATGCCGTATCAGCCGTATCAAGTTTCCCTCGCAGGGCATATCACAGTGTGGATGACAGGAAGTCATCAAAACGACCTGGTCTCGCCCGCATGCAAAGCGACCAGCACCCAAATGCGTCCACCACACAATTGCTTTATGCACCTTTGAAATATGCTCTGAAGGGGAAACCTGAGACGCATGCAAATAATTAGCTGCTTCTTATCATTTTTATCATTTGATAGACACTTTTGAACTGTCAAGGAAGATTTGTCGGGTTGGCTCTGGCCCGAAGGGCCTTGAAATTTGACACCTGTGTCAAAACAGGTTTTTTTTTGTGTTTTTTTTTTTTTTTTTAATTTGAAAGAGACGTAAACATATTTTGTTTTGTTTTTTAAATAAAAACACTAGTATTAAGCCCTTTTTATTACATGGACGCTTACTTGTGACTGCAGCTGTTAAAGGGTGCCCTGGCGTTGCTAGGAGACGATGGGGGGGGGAGTCTCGCATCGATGAAGTCCTGGCTCATTTTGCCGCTCCATCCCCCCTGTTGCTTTTTTTTTTTCTCTTCTCAAACATTGTCTCTTTGCATCCTCGTCCCACCCGGAGCGGTTAACAGAGCACTGCCTCACCCCCGCTGTGGTCGCCGTGGCGATGAGTGGGTGAAATGGAGGGGAGGGCTGAGGCTGCGCGGTGATGTCATGCGGGAGCAGGACATTGGATGAGAGGGCTGGTCAGGGTAGGGGGGCGGGAGGAAGGTTAACGCGGACGAGGCGGCGAGATGTGAGAACGCTGCTGAGGCGCTGAGATTAGCAAAGGACGGGGACGAGGAAGGGAGGCTGCAGGAAACACCGCCGTGCCAATTTGCACCGCTGCAGCTCGACGACCCGCCTGCCCGCCCGTCTTTGTCTGTTTGTCTGTCAATTTATCAGTCTGTGTGTCCTCCTCTCTTGCAAATATGATGAGGCAGACGGCGGCTCCTCGAAAGGTACCGACCGCCGCCTTGATGCTCGCGCGCCCTTCATCTGCAATTTCTAGTTTTCTGCTATCGCCCCTCTGTTTGTCATGCTTTTTTTTTTTTCTAGAGTTAGGTCAGTCGAGAGTGTGTGGTACGACGTTCGGGTTTAAGAGGCTGTCAGCTCTTATTTGGCAGCGCCGTTAGGTCGGGCTAAATTCCGCTGAATGGTCTCACTGTAATCCAATAAAGCATCCAACCCGACAGGCGGAGCGAGACGGCGAGATGTTGGAAAGTTTAATGCATTCACAGATTTGTCAGAAACAAAAGAGAAGCATAAAAAGCTCTTTTCATCTTCTTCCTGCTTGATCTTGAGCAGCAGTTGGCTTGGGCCAACTCAGTAGAATTGAATTCAATTTGATTCGACCGGCGCCAATTTACAACACAAGTTGTCTCATCATCGCTCGTGCTGCAGAAAAGGATCCAGCTTTGTAAAATCCGGAACAAATTTACCTATCTTTGCCTACGGCATATTGCGTCTTGTTGCACAAGATGGCAGAAGGCGCAATTAACCTGCATGTGCACCTGTCGCGCTTGTGTCTTGTTCCCGGCCGACTGGACCGCACAATGTGGCCATTTAGCTCGCTGGTGGCGCCGGCGCCGCCAGTCACGCTACGCTAGCCTTTCAGATGCTCCAGCTTGGCGGGTCGGCGCTGCGTGAGATCAGCAAATACGGTTGTGTTGTGTTTCAGGTCCGGTTGTCTCGGTGCAGGGTACCACACGCGTTGCGTTGTTTGACTCACTCGTCTTTACGCTGAGCCTTCCTCCTGTTTCCATTCGTACCTTCAATGACTAAACCCGCCTGTTTGTTTCCTTGCCTGCCCTCCTCTTCCACCTCCTCCTGCATCTTCCTGGTCCTCAGACCACAGCGAGACGGCCCAAGGTGAGCCATTGTGCAGCTCCTCAGGGCTTCCTCCTTTTCTCCCAACTGGGACGACATTCAAACACACTTGACTGCTTTTCGAGGAAGGAAAACTTTGACATGTTTTTCCTCAATCAGGCAAGCCGTCCCGCAGGCCCCGGCGGCAAGGCTCCGGTGTCGGGCTCGGCATCGGGCTCGACCGGTGAGATGAGCAGCAGTGAGGCCAGCACGCCGGCGCAGACGCCGCTGGCCGCCCCGGTCATCCCCACGCTGCACTCGCCGGGGAACCCGCTGCCGCCCGTACCCAGCAAGGTCCGTATGAGACGCTCTGAACCAAGCCTCTGAGTCGCCACTTAGGGTTCGTGTCGCGCTACCAAAGTGCCGATATTGTACTTCATTCATATTTCACCTCCACCTCAGGAGGAAATCGCCATGGCAACGCAGGTGCGTGACGCTCGCACCGAAAACTGTTTGTCTCTTTGAACAGCCTGGCTGAGGTGCCAGTTCTAAAAATACACATTTCGTCGAGGATTCGGCGAACTTAGCTTGCTTCGATGACATTTTCAAAACAGAATCTGGATTCCTTCTCGTGTATAGCGTCTCTTGTATGGTCACGCCTGTTTCAGGAGGAGGAGGCCTTGCACGCTCAAGTGAAGGACCTGGAGGAGAAGCTGGAGACCCTGAAACTGAAGCGGACCGAGGACAAGGCCAAGCTGAAGGAGCTGGAGAAGCACAAAATCCAGCTGGAGCAGCTGCAGGAGTGGAGGAGCAAGATGCAGGAGCAGCAGGCTGAGTTGCAGAAGCAACTCAAGGAAGCCAAGCGGGTACGGGGAAGGTCCGGCGGGACGCTCGTGTGTGATGTGGCTCGGCGTGACGTGACACGTCTGCCGGCAGGAGGCCAAGGAAGCCCTGGAGGCCAAGGAGCGCTACATGGAGGAGATGTCGGACACGGCCGACGCCATCGAGATGGCCACGCTGGACAAGGAGATGGCCGAGGAGCGCGCCGAGTCCTTGCAGCTGGAGGTGGACTCCATGAAGGAGAAGGTGGACGAGCTCACCATGGACCTGGAGATCCTCAAGCATGAGATCGAGGAGAAAGGTGCGGACGCCACCTTTCTCCTCACATGTGGTGACAAAATGAAGCAAAGTTGTCAACGAGGTCTCGTTCGGGTTGCCGTCAGGTTCGGATGGCGCTGCGTCCAGTTATCACGTCAAACAGCTGGAGGAGCAAAACGGCAGATTGAAGGAAGCTCTGGTCAGGTACATAGAAGGGGCTTCTGCTCACAACTTGTACTAGTAACTCATGACTTACTAGTTTCTTCTGGATGTCAGGATGCGAGATCTGTCAACGTCGGAGAAGCAGGAGCACGTGAAACTGCAGAAGCAAATGGAGAAGAAGAACGTGGAGCTGGACGCTTTGAGGGCCCACAAGGAGAAGCTGCAAGAAGAAATGGCGGCGGCTGAGAAGACCGTCGACGAGCTCAAAGAGCAGGCAAACACTCTTGGTTGTTTCATGAGGAAAATAGATGATCAAAAATATTTTAAAATATATATATATTAGAGGAACACCTTTGCGTTATGATAAGAATGCAGTATTCAACTCATACAATTGATCATGTTGATGACAATCAGGTGGATGCAGCTTTGGGAGCGGAGGAGATGGTGGAGACCCTGACGGAGAGGAACTTGGATCTGGAGGAGAAAGTGCGGGAGCTGAGGGAGACCGTTGGCGACCTGGTGCGTGCTTGTGTTTTTCCACATCTGAAGAGGCCTCTTTTTTGGATTTGTTGTGACTTGAATATTTTTTTCCTCCGCAGGAGGCCATCAACGAGATGAACGACGAGCTGCAGGAGAACGCTCGCGAGACGGAGCTAGAGCTGCGGGAGATGCTGGACCTGAGCGGGACGCGCGTGCGAGAGGCCGACAAACGAGTGGAGGCGGCACAGGAGACGGTGGCCGACTACCAGCAGACCATCAGCAAGTACCGCCAGCTCACTGCTCACCTGCAGGTCGTGCCAATTTCAGACTTTGTCTCCGCCACCGCCGCCGATTCCTGATTGGTCCTTCTGGCGGGCGCCCGCAGGAAGTCAACCGAGAACTGACCAGCCAGCAGGAAGCTTCGGCCGAGCTCCAGCAGCAGCCGCCCGCTGAGATGTTTGACTTCAAGATCAAGTTTGCTGAGACAAAGGCCCACGCCAAGGTTGCCGACACGCGGCCAATAAGAAAACACAATTGGACTGAGAATGCGACCCGTTTGAAGTTGTGCCGTGTCTGCAGGCCGTGGAGATGGAGCTGAGGAAGATGGAGGTGGCGCAGGCCAACAGGCATGTTGCCCTGCTCACCGCGTTCATGCCAGAGTCCTTCCTGCGCCACGGAGGCGACCATGACTGCATCCTAGTGCTGCTGCTCATCCCCAGACTCGTCTGCAAGGTCCCTCAAATCAGATTCCTTGTCTGCTCTATCTACATTTGCGGCGCTCAACATTGTGTGTGTGTGTGTGTAGGCAGAGCTGATCAGCAAACAAGCACAAGAGAAGTTCGACCTGAAGGAGAACAGCGCCGAGCGAACGGGACTGCGAGGCTCAGCTGGCGAGCGGCTGAGCTTCGCCGGCGGTCTGGTCTACTCACTGAGCCTCCTGCAGGCCACTCTCCACAAATACGAGCAGTACGTCGCAGGTGTCTTCCTGGTGGTTTGACGTGTCCTCAAAATGAGCTCCGGATTCTGCTCAGAGCACTGTGCGAGTGCAACGTGGAGGTGTACAAGAAGATCGGCTCGCTGTACTCGGAAATGAGCGTCCACGAGCGCTCGCTGGACTTCCTCATCGAGCTGCTTAGCAAGGACCAGCTGGACGAGACCGTCAACGTAGAGGCGCTCACCAAGGCCATCAAGTACTACCAGGTGAGCAAAACGAGGCCATTTCCAATCTTCAACAAGGTCAAGAGCTACTTCAATAAGAAAGTTCATTTTTTTCTGACGCCAACCCAAAAACACAAGTTGGGGGACAAACAATCCAGTCATGAAATCTGAACTATGTTTTCAAAGTGGTCTTTTAACCGTGTCTCCGCAGCAACTGTACAGCATCCACCTGGCGGAGCAGGATGAGGATTGCACCATGCAGCTGGCCGACCACATCAGAGTGAGAGCAAATCAATTAAAAAAGTACGCTTGGTTGGCTAGCACCACTAACACCGCTGTGGTGCAGTTCACGCAGAGCGCGCTGGACTGCATGTGGGTGGAGGCGGGCCGCCTGCGGGCCTTCCTGCACGCCGGCCAGGAGAAGGCCCAGCTGGCCGCACTGCTCAAGGACCTGGAGACGTCCTGTGGCGACGTGCAGCAGTTCTGCAAAAAGATCCGACGACGCATGCCCGGCACCGACGCACCCGGTATCCCGTCGGCGCTCGCCTTCGGTCAGCAGGTCAGCCGCTGCCCCTCAGCCAAACGCTTTGGGACCTCCAAACGTGTCCAAAGTTCTTCTTCGTTTGCGTGCAGGTGTCAGAGACGCTGCGCGAGTGCCGCAAGCAGCTGACATGGACGGTGGCGCTGCTGCAGGAGGTGGCGGCGGCTGGCGCTCAGATGATGTCACCACTGGGCGAGCAGGAGGGGCTGGCGGCCGTCAAGCTGGAGGACGTGGCTTTCAAGGCCGCCGAGCAGGTCGGCCGGGGTCTTCTTCCCAAAACCGTTACAAGTAGGCGCGCTAACGCCAGCATGTCATCGCCATTGCTCAGATTTATGGCCGTCTGGGTGCCAACCCCTACGAGTGTCTGCGTCAGTCATGCTGCGTCATCATAGCGACCATGAACAAGATGGCCACTGCCATGCAGGAGGGAGAGTACGACGCCGAGCGGCCTCACCCCAAGGTGACTTGACACCTGCGGATGCTTCCATTGAGACGAGACGCTGATGCCCGGTGTTCTTTTAGGCTCCGCCCCCTGTCGAGCTGCGGGCGGCGGCTCTCCGTGCGGAAATGACGGACGCGGAAGGTTTGGGGATGAAGCTGGAGGACAGAGAGACGGTCATCAAGGAGCTCAAGAAGTCACTCAAGATTAAGGTGACTCATGGCTACTTATTGATTACTTGTCAAGACAATCACACTCTTCTCCGGTCGTCAAACTCACGGCAATGTGTTCCTTCCTGAAAATAACAGCAATTACTTTTGTTTGGAATACATAGACGTTTTGAAACATTTGGTTGAAAAAGAAATCTTGAGGAAAAGTAAACGTGTTTGCGCGTCCCTGACACCTTTGGTCTTTTTCAGGGCGAAGAACTGAGCGAGGCCAACGTGCGGCTGAGCCTGCTGGAGAAGAAGCTGGACAGCTCGTCCAAAGATGCAGACGAGCGCGTGGAGAAAATCCAAACCCGACTGGATGAAGCTCACAACCTCCTCAAGAAGAAAGAGAAGTGAGTCGACCTGGCGCTGGCGGCCCGGCACCTGCCTCACGCTGTCCGTCCGTCCATAGGGACTTTGAGGAGACGATGGACGCCTTGCAGGCCGACATTGACCAGCTTGAGGCGGAGAAGGCCGAGCTCAAGCAACGTGTCGGCGGACAGGCCAAGACAGCCGGTGACGGGCCGAGGGACAGCGGCCCGCCTGGACTTGAAGGTGAAGACGCAACATTCCACAGTTGCACAAACACTGAAAACATTTCCTTTTTGAGTGTTTTGAAAAATGTCAGTTCCAATCCCCCCCCTCTCTCCCTCTCTCTCTCTCTCTCGCTCTCTCTCTCTCTCTCTCTCTCTCTCTCTCTCTCTCTCTCTCTCTCTCTCTCTCTCTCTCTCTCTCTCTCTCTCTCTCCCTCTCTCTCTCTTACAAAATGTGCAGAGGAGCAAAAAGGTAGCAAGCAGCATGCAAGTGTTTTTGCATGCCATCTGCTTCCGTTTTGCACGCTAATTCGTTTCTGTTTTTCAGCCGTTTGTGCTTTTTATTGATCATAGTCATGTTGTATCATATTTTATTTTGTTGTTGTCGTTTTTTGTCGTCTAGTGTATTTACATGTTTTGTTCTCATTCTGTGTGTCACGCCCCGTAGCAAACCTGTCGGGCGCGGGCATCCAGGTGGTGGACTCACCGCTGTTGACTCATCAGCTGGAAGCTCAGCGGCTCTGCATCAAGCAGTTGAAGAACCAAAACAACTGGTTGAAGGTAAGCTGCAGCTGCTTCGCCCCAAAAGCCATTACTCTCCTCAACCACGACCCCCCCCCCCCCCCCCCCCCCCCCTGCAGGCGGAGAAAATGCGCAGCCAGCTGGCGGCGCTGCCACCATTGCGGGTCACCAAGCTGCCATCCAGGGACGGGCCCGCGCCTTTCTCCGGCGCCCTCTACAGGAAGACGGACCAGCTGCTGGAGACCCTGCTGCAGATGAGCGCTAACGTCAAAGTGGTCGACATTACAGGGAAATGTCCCGGTAAGAAAGTATGGTGGCTGTGGCTCAGGTGGTAGAGCAGACTGACCAGTAGAGTCGGTGGTTCAAAGTCCAAGTCGTGCTGCTGTTTCCCTAAATCCTTACAATACATGGTCATTTACAAAAAAATAAATAAAAAAAAAAAGCTTACTATACATGGTATTTTTTTATTTAAAGCTGCACTATATAGTATGGTCATTAAAACAAAAAAAAGCCGTAGTGATTTATCTTTTCTTGCAGTGACGCCGAGCGCTCAGCTTCTGGAGCAGACGGCTCGCTTGCAGTCGCTGCGAGACACGCTCGACAGGCTCAAGGTGAGCACGGGCGCACACGCAAACAAATGAGCACACACTTAGGTTGCGTTTTGGTGCCAGGGCGAGGTGGCCGAACACGTGGTCAAGCAGCAGCCCGGCGCCAGGGTGTCTTCCGACTTTGCCACCTTTCCCTCCGCCTCCTTCGTTAAGGTCAGTCGTACTTGTCTCATTTCCAGCAGACATGCAGAAATGTAATGACCTTTAAAATATGTCCAATGTCAAAGTAGTTTTTTTTGAAGCGCATGTAAATGATGTCTTTGAATGTCCCTGCGTGTGGTTCAGGCCAAGGAAGAGAATGCAGGCTCATGCGTGGTGGGCCGGGTGATGGTTCCATGTCCTCGAGGTCAGGAGCAGGTCCACCGTGTGCTCCTGACACAGCGTCAGCTTCACCATGTCCACAGCCTCCTCTTGCGCAATTGAGCTTCCTCTTCATCTTTCTCATCCTTATGCTCGCCTGGAGCAGGCCAGCAGCTTTTGCGCCTCTTGGCTTATTGTGTGAGCTTGTTAGACCAGAGTACAAATGTGGATCTTTCTTTTTTTTTTTCCAAGCTAAGTTTGCACATTAGCGCATCAAAACAAAGTTAGTGTTAGCTGACTGCGTTTCTGTGACACCTCCAGTCTTTTTGTTGCAACAACCAGAAATGTCCAAGTGGACGTCCTCATGGAGTTTGCACTTTGTCCATAATTTTTTTTAAATGATTTCATTGGAAGGTAGCACAGTCTGCCCCAAGAATCTCTGGCCTTACTATGTTCTGGCCTTCCTATGTGGCAACTCCAAAATGACATTTTTATTGTTTTTCGCTGTAACAAAAAAAAATATTTGGAGCTGTTTGCGTGTGTGCGTGTACTGTACCATACTTACGCAAGCCGCTGATCAATAAACCCTAACCCTCAGCATTTCTTTTTGAATATTTTATTATTACAACATTTCTAAAAATGACATCATCATCACAAGTTGTGTTATTTTTAAAAACCCAATGTTTAAAATCACCAAAGTTTTTCATATTGGACAGTCTTGCGGTTCTCCAAGCGACGTTTATTGAGTCTCTGGAAAGACAAAAAAAAAAAAAGTCAATCTTCAATAATTTTTTTGTTAGATTCCCTAAAGACATACATTTTTGTAGAACCTGACCCACCTTATTGAAGATCTGGAGGTTGAGCCGGTTTAATCGTAGTTGCGCGGCCCTTCGCTCCATCTCCAGCTTGCAGAGAACCTCTGGAAGTCCTTCACACAGCCTGAACCACAAAACAGTTTGGGAATTCAAGGAGCAAGCACCAAAATGACTGCATGCAGACGAATGTCCTTACTGTTTGGTGCGCTGCATCATTTCCTTCTTGGGCACCGCCCTCCTCGGCATCCTGCTGCCTGCATCCGCACAAAAACGCCACCACTAAGACCCAACAACATAAAAATTCTATAGTTGTGCAACAAAAAGCAAATAATGACCTGGCAGTCCTGTGCTGATTTTCCGCCAATTCAACATTTGAACGCGCTGACGTGAGTGCAAGATGAAATCTGGCCGTCGCATGGCCAGCGCTTCCTGCGGGGGACAACACAAACGGCATGCGGCTTCCATCAACATACAACAGACATTTTTCACTTTTAAGTACAAATAAAAAATGTTCATTTGAAACGTAACCTGCAGAGAAGTGACTTGGTGGTCGCTTGTGGAGGACGCACAATGAGTGACTTCATTGTCGTCGTCGAGTTGTTGTCGAGGTTTCAGAGGTTCTCTTGCCGTTTTGCCGTGGTCGTACCAAACGGTACTCGGCCCAGGTGACGCCGCTTCCAGCTCGTCCGGCTCATTCTCCTTGGATGAGTCGTCCAACGGGATGAACCACCACACCGCTGAAATGTTGTCCAACAATGATGAATTTAAACTTTTTTTAATAAACACAAATGTTCACTGCACCTTTGGGTGGCGTTCGAGTCTTCTTGTGCTTGAGGGGGGTCATGTGACCTTTTTGCGAGCTCCAACGCGCTCGCCCCGGTGGCGGGAACATGGTTCCCACATCTCGCGTGCGACGGAGCATGTTGTTGCACGCAATCTCCACCTCGCCTGAGAGGACAACATAAAAATGGCTGCGTTTGATCATGAGTGTTTTTGCAGCATGTGAAACTAGAAAGCAGCTTGCCTTCTTGGATGTCTCTGCTGACGGGCTTCTTGGAGGTTCTGCGCTGTGGCGTCTTTTCGTAGGAGCCCGTCGACGACGACTCGCCCGTCACCTGCCAAATGCAACAACATCTCACTTTAACACAACTTCACTCCACTCTCAGCAAAACTTTGCGATTGACTTTTGCTGATCGTTATGATTGAAGACAAAAATTGTGATTTATGGATAAAAAATGCAAAAAAATGGAAACACTGTAGAAATTAAATAATAAAAATAATTATAATAATTTCAACCAAATAGTAAACGTACGTTGGATGGGTCAGTGCCGGTGGTTTCTAAGTGAGTGGTGTTGAAGCTCCGCCCCTCCCACTGCTCCCGCTGCTTGGCCACATCCCTATAGAGTTTGTGGAGGCGGCCAGAGCTCTTGGAGGTCTTGGCGCTTTGGACGCGGTGGGCGCCAAAGGCCCGGATGAGGCGATCCGTGTCCAGCGTTGATGTAGTGGTGCTGGACTCGTCTCTGTCGGCAGGACAAAGAGCACAGGCACCGCGCGGCCGCTGCGGCCAAGCCTGCCGACAAAACAAAAAAGAGTTGCTGACCAATAAGTGTCACCACCGCAATGAGAACCACAACAATTGCACTATAATAGTTGCAATACCCAAAAAGTGAATAGAACAAAAATAATCTTAATTTTGAAGAAAAAAAATAAAAAAAAAAATAAAGGATTTTAGAGTGTTCTTTCAGGAATCTGATTCCATTTGCTAAAAAGATGTGTTGACACTTCACCTCAGTCCTGCCGTAAAGCATCCTCTCGGGTGGCACATTGGTGCCTCCAGGGGAGAGGATGAGATCAGCTAGGCGCTGCAGCTGCTCCATTAGCCACGCCTCCCTACTTGTGGGCACGAGTGGCGATTGGTCCATTTCACGCGGGACTCCGCCTCCCGCTCTGAGGCATTCCATCATGGCACTGTTGCGCTGGCTTGCATGAGGAAATCCTTCATTTGACTCCACTGCGCCACCTACTGGCACAAACAAACACAAAGTCCCACTGTGATCTTACTGTTGTAATCTTAGTGTGTGTGGCCAACTTGCCAGTTTACCTGGGTGCTGAGGCAGCGGCTGTGCAGTGGCACGTGCTTTATTGCGCCTCTTGCTGTAGATGCCCTCAGCGTGCTTAATGGTGACGCCGCGATCCAGGCCTGGGTCCTGCTGGCCCAGAACCTCGGGGCTGAACAGCGGAGGCACCGCGTCGTCAAAACCTGCCGAGAACCCACAGGTGATAATTTGTGTGCGTGTGTGTGTGTGGGGGGGTTGTGGGAGGTTCTTCGTCTTCCACCCCTTGTATAGCGCATCAATAATGAAGCAGTGCCCATGACAAAGCGGCAGCTGCCAAATGTACACTTTTAGTTTTTTAAAACAGACAGATGGGCCGGCTCACGTCATGTTAAAAAAATATATATATATATATATATATATACATATAAAAAAAAAGAAATGCATTTCATATATTTTATTATATATATATATATATATATATATATATATATATATATATATAAATTTTTAAATATGTTTAAAACATTATTTTAACAATGAAATGTATATAATTCACTACCGAAATTAATAATTTAAAAAAGGACTAGATACATGAAAAATACTTTCTTTTAATATTAAAATAATTCTTAAAATTTTTAGTTTAGTCACAGTATTAATTTTACAAGTAGTGAAGATTTTGTTGAAGAAATATGAAAACCAACACTCAACGACAAAGAGAACTGAAAAGAAGAGCTCCGACAAGCTAATCCCGTTGATGAAATATTGACGAGTTTGTTGTGCGTTGGCTTACCTGTGCGTGAGCTCTCCATGGTGGTGCACGAGGAGGAGGCGTCAGCATCCGCCTGAGGCATGAAGAAGAGCTGGTCGGCGCTGCGGGGCTTGTACGGACGCAGCGCTGGCGCCGACACATGCGGGGCGCACTCGTCCCTGACTTGGACAACAAATGGATGATTAGGCAATGATCAGCAAATTACACGTACTCATTCTGGGAACCACTACTCCTCATGTGCGCTCCAATTAAAAAAAAAGTGTTGATACAAGTGTGTGAATAACTTTGGACAAGAAATGACAATCCTGTCAGAAAGGTGATGACGACGCTCTCCTACCTGGTGTTTCAGGTGTGTAGCTCCTCATGGTGTTGGTAGTGACAGAGTGAGCAGGAGGATGATGAAGATGATGACAATGAGGAGGAGGCGGGGCATGTAGAGCAGATGTCTGGCGACTGCGTTCATCCCACTTGGGCGGGGGGCTGCACGGGCCGACGCCCTCGTCTGTGCTGCTGACGGCGGGTGAGGAGCGCCTCAGCGGAACAAACTTGTTGCCGGGGAGATCTGCCGAGGAGGAGGAAGAGGCGGCACGGGGGGCTGCCTCGGGCGCTTTTGGCGAGAAGGTGAGGTGGGCGCGCGACACATGAGCGAAGGGGATGGTGGTGTCCCCCGCCACGCGCCGCTGCCGGGACGTCTCCTCCTTGCCGTCCCGCTCCTCCAGGCCAGTGCTCGACTCCGCTTCGATCGCATTCTGGCTTCCGTCTACCGCCAACGGTGACTTCCTGTCCACAGCATTCCTACGCAGATTACCCGTCAAAATGAGGTGGCGCAAACATTCCCCGTTCAGTTGCATCTTTGCGTACAAACCTCATGTCCAGCTGGGCCGGCGGGAGGTGCTCAGGTGGCAGCGGGGAGGAGGCAGCGGGGCGCTTATGGGCAGCAATGGTGATGGACGTGTGCGCCTTGACGCCGTCGCGCCCTTGCGGGACAGTTTGCTCGGAGTCCGCGAGGGAGGAAGGCGCCCACGTGCCTGCTAGGTCCGAAAGCGAAGTCCGTGCCGCCGCCACGCTGGATGCCGCCGTGGTCTCTGTGTCTGTGCTGCTCTCACTCTGGGGGGGGCACAAGGTGGTGATGTCATAAAGCATCAAGGAAGGATGCGTTCTGCCACACTGCAAAGTTTGTAAACGCCACACTCTCAAACTTTACCTGAAACAGCGTGGATGACATCGCTGACCTGATTTGCATATCAAAGTGACACAAAAATAACAATATAAATGTGTAGCATTAAAAATGTGTAGCACATAAACGCCAAAAGGTGAGTTTACCAACCAAATACCTTTGCAACATAAAGGCCTCTGTTCTTTGCGCTTTGCTTCCATCTTGTGGCAACTAAGAGTAATTACAAGCCCTTTTATTTGAGAATTTGTGGCTATGTCGTTTTACGCCAGCCTCAAAATGATCAACTTGTTAAAGTCCCACATTTTTATGCCTATGAGTTTGTAAGCCTGATGGTCAGATTCCAATGTTTTGTCATAAGCTTCGTTCCTCCTCACCGTGACAAAGTGGTTGGAGAGCATCGCCGCCTTGATCTCTTCAATGCGTCGCCGATCCTCTTGGTCCAACTGCAACGAGTCGAAGCGGCCTTCCGACAGACTCAGGATGAAGTCCTCTGCAAATTTGTGATAAAAAAAAATGCAGTGATCAGGGAGCTACACAAAGCGAACTCTTGCGACAGCAGACAAAGGGTCTCACTTTTGTGTTTTGGGTCCGCCTGGTCCGAGATGTGTTCAGCCTGCGACCCACTCCGCAGAAGCTTGGCCACCCTAACCGTTAGCGAACTCTGACCGCTGTCGTCGCTCATCGCCGACTGATCCTCTGAGTCTTCAGGAAGCGTCTCGAGATCGTCCGGCAGCAAAGCCTCGTCCCGCTCATCAGGCGCGTGTGCAGGAAGAGCAACGGGCTCCTGCTCATCCACAGCCGGCGATGGTCTGACGGCGAGAGGCGTCTGACAGGCGGCGCTGCAGCCTTCCGGCTCAGCCCGTCGAGGCGAAAATCTGTCCTGGATCCCGACGGCGGGCGGGGCGACGGTGAGGGAGCTCACGCGGGCCGGCTGGGTGGGACTTTCTTGGGGTTTCTCCAAACAAGACGGCGATCGGAGCACAAAGAGCGAGGAGCGAGCACGGAGACCTGAAATATCACAACGGGGGTCTTTGTGGGAACTGGGGGCAAGCTGGTGGGTGTTGGTTGGTGGTGATGATGATGATGATGTCACAGTCTGTCCCACAAGTGATGGCACTTCCTGGAAAGCGTCCTGGCTGAACGATAATGTACTGGATTCGGAAATCCCGGCTCTCAGAGGGCTGCAAGCTGGAATAAAATAATGAGAAGTTGTTAACGATGAAGAATGTTGCATGATCTACATAGGGACCTTAGAAATATTGATTGAATAGTCCTTTCATGTACGTGAATTCGTTCAAGGTGCTTTACCTTCTGATGATGTGACGCTCTTCATCGGCGTCCCCCCGGCAGAATCCTTGATGGTGCTGAGATCAGTGGGTGAGAATTCGGGCTCCCTGATCGGTCCCCTGGGCGCAAACGGGGTCAAGATGTCGGCGGGCGACTGATCAATACCGAGGTTTTTGAGATACAACTAGGAAAGGGAAACGAAGCGTGTGTCAGAATTCTCTAGGTGGTTATGCAAATGACCCTGCCCGCTCCACTGCTGGGCTAACATTGTTGAGAGAACAGCGGTTTAGGTTTTTATACGTACTGGAATCCTGTCCTCGATGTTGAGCTCTGCCTGTTTGGACGGTGAGGCGGGCCGTGAGGTCCAGCAGGGAGCGTAGTCGTCCACCTCCAAACTGACAACAGAAGACGAAGCTCCCACCTTGGAATTAGCCGTCACCCCCGAATCCAGCGACAGGTCGCTGGAGGGCTTGGCTTCTTGAACACCCAGGCAGGACGTCTCGGCACCGTCACGCTCTGATCCCGGGGCGCTGGGCCCGCTTTGGGCCATTTGTGAAGTGGATGTGTTGCTCTGGGACACCAGCTCTTCATACAACTCCTTGGCGCCAACTGTGTCCGCTTCCCGCTGCGTTAAAGTACTCTCGCCCTCGGAGGTCAGGGTCTCCTGGGCTAGAGGGTGCTGAGACAAGGAGCAGTCATCAGAGTCCTGTCTTGCAGAAAAGTCGAGACTTGCGCTGAAAAATCAAAACAAATGCAGAAATAATGACAATTCTGACTAATCACTCTCTGACGTCAAGGTCAAAAGTAACACATTAACAAAGAATAACAAAAAGTTAGTAAACATTTTTTTTTTTTACCTCAAAGGCAAAAATTCCACATGACTTTTCTGGAAAAGAGAGTCGTCCGTCACACTGGCTTCTTCGGCGGTGTTCGCGGGAAACAGGGCGAGCGCCGGAGACAAAGCACTGTCCTGGAATTCTGAGCAACGTCACCGAAACATCAGCCCATTTTATACCACCCCAGAAATCTAGAATACAATACTTGAAGACTGTAAAACGTTTTCCTTCTTACGGAGTTGCGAATGCGGAATACTGGTCTTCAATTTGCCATTCTTGTGGGAACTTCCTGCTTTGTCCACTTTGCTTGCAGCTGCTCCAGAAGGCACACTCATATCTTCATCGTCCGACAGCTCGGCACACTTCCACCCTGCTGGGGAAAACACACACACACAAATATATAACAATTATGTAACATTACAAAGTGAAAAAAGTCAAAGTCTGTCTTATTGTCAATTTCCCACTATCCCACGGTGACAAGACATATTACACAATATACCGTCTTTTTCCATGTATAATGCGCAAAATTGAACCAATTTATTGTCCTAAAATCTGGGGTGCGCATTATACATGGGTACAACAATTTTTGAAGAAAATCTCCCTCAAAATAAAACTTGAAATCACCTATCTTCTTGTTTGTTGTCAATCGCACATCGCATTCAGCCATTCTGGCCAACACACTTAGTCAGTAAAATTTATAATTGACGACACATTGTTTGATGCGATGGTGCAATCCTTGATGGTGTGTTATTGTCAAATATTGTTTGGTTTTCAATCTCCATCGCAGACCAGATATCATACGGAGGCCGCCATTACTGATGCGCAAGACACGTCAGCTATATAAAGAGCAAGAGTTCAGTTCTCTATCTAAATGCCTATTACAGGTAATATTTTATTTCACAACACTTTGCCTTGTTCCTTTCTTCTCTGCTGTTCACTTCAAACACGCTCCATACGAACACAATGCTCTCGTATCAGACGCTTGCTCGATCACCTGCTCGTTTGCTGTCACAATGTACCCTACACAATTTTGAAACATTTGTTGCGGCTCCGAGTCACGACGAGGGGCAAGTTTTGGTTTCCAAGGGTGTTTTTATTCCTCTTCAACTTCTCTCCCATACAGAGCCGCCTTTTTCACATGTTCGCACGTCACTTTCCTCTCTTTTCATTTTAACCTAACTGATTGCGGTGGTGCCTTTATGGGCAGTTGGAGAAATCAACCCAAACAAAAAAAATACATCCAGCTTAGTTAAGAAATCACCAGAAAGATCACCATGACAATTGTGAACACACAGAAAGATAATAAATAACTGGAACATCACTCAAATATTGGTGATCCCGTTGAGAGTCTCACATATTTCTTCGCTATCGAGTTGGCTAGCGCATGCGCAGTGATACTGACCGGCAGAATAACATCCGGTTGTTCCCAAAGATTATCTTTTTTCTGAAATAATTTTACGTTTACGGACTTAAGTAAGAGTCAAAATTTGGGTGCGTATTATACATGGGTACAGGCTTTTTTCCAGCATCGACATGCCATTTTTAGGGTGCGTATTATACATGGGGGCGTATTATACATGGAAAATTACGGTACATACAAGTAAACAGCACAAAAAGTAAAAACAAGAAGGCACAAACAATGAACAAATAAGAGCGATGAATAAATAATAAATAAACAAATAACCTAAATAAATAAATAAACAAATAAATAATGATAATAAGTGGAGCAAGTGTGCATACAGCAGACAGTCAGAATATAGCGCAAAGGTACAGGACGTTATGCAGCCGAGGGTGGAGGGGCGAGAGAGTTCAGGATCCTAACAGCCTGTAGTATGAAGCTGTTGGTGAGTCTGGAGGTGCCGGAGCGCAGGCTTCTGTACCTCTTCCCAGAGGGCAGAAGATCAAACAAAGAGTGAGCGGGGTGACTCACATCACACACAATCGTGGTCGCCTTGCAGGTGGGAACACTTAAGATCTATGTCTGCTTATACGACGCTTGCAAAGCATTACATATCTCAAAAAGAAGCTTTTGCTTTAACCCGAACACAAAAACAAAAGTGAATGAATGAATCCAAACGCAATTGACAAGACCTTGGGTCTTTGCAGAATATTCTGTTGGCTTCCAGTGTTGTTGTAATTATTTACTTATGCCAAACGACTGCCTGGACGTATGGATGCTACAACCTGCTGCCACTTGCCGTGGCAGTTTTTATTTTGAAGTAACAAAGTGTTGTTACAACGAGTCGCTAACATGCTAGCAACTTAGCCAAAGTGCAACAGGTTGCTATCGCCAACTAGATGGTAAACCAATCTCAAGCGACCAGGGAAACTAACAACTGTGCCGACAATGTCAGTCTTGCGTGGTAACTTTGTGTCAGCAAATATGATTTTGATGACTTTAAAAGAAGCGAGCACTCTAAACTTGCCACCTAGCTAGCTTGGCTAACGCGGCTGTACAAGCAACAAAGCTACGTTAGCTTCGATGCTTGCCCGCCTAAATATGGTGGCAGCGTTGTGTGCCGCTCGGTAGGGTAAACACAAGACAAAAGCACACGGCAAAGCCCAAACGAAGTACATTTAAAATCACCCGACGTCTATAAAATTACCTTTGAACAGCACACATTTGATGCGGTGACAATTTTGTTGTTGTTGTTGTTTCCGTTTTCGAGACGCGCGCTTCCTGACTCCACTTGTCGGTATCCAAGGAGCGTTGCTAAGGAGATTTGCAAGTAGGTTAAAAGATAATAAACGCTGACATGCTAACCTGAGTACAATTTAAATATCATCCAGTCCCTCACTATCATAATCCTAGTTGATCTAAATTACGTGTTGTCGTTCCAAAATCGTCATTCAACGTTGTGCCTTTTTTCTTCCAGAGCGACAGGTGGCGTTAGGGGCTTTTTTTTTCCCCCTATCACAGCGCATGAGCAATACTGCGCATGTGTTCATTGGCCAAAAACAAAGCAAACTTTATATAATTTTATATTATATATAAGTAGTTTTATTGTAATAAAACTTTATAGTTTTTTTTTTAAAGAATATGTTAACAGGAGACATTCATGTCTACGTCTGCAATCTAGATGTGTTCGTGCCATTTTTTGCCTGTTGACCCTCCATCAATTTATTGGCAAAAGGGGCCTTTTTGATCCACGTTTTTTTCCTGATCTGTAAATATATAATGCCGAAACAACCTATTCAGAATTGTCTATTTTCGAGTTGTAAATTAAAAGGGTGACTGTATCAGTGTATTTTTTAGTTAATAATTGGGGAATTCATTAACACCTGTTGTGTAGGCCATTATGCATGTCAGATAATAGTCATTTTCACAGGTGGAGTGCCTCAAATAGTGACTGTTGCCTTGCGATTATCCACATTCAAGGAAGCACATTCCTTCTGTACAGGAAGTGCACCGTTTAAAAACTGCAATATTTTATTCCAACTGTCTCCTGTCATAAATCACCAATTGATGGTGACATTATTTTGCCCTGCTCTGGCTTTTTCAACTCCGGGTGTTTATTGGAGGCGTTCTTTTTCTCCAACTTCCCCCGGCAACAATGAGAAGATTTACAATGTCGGTACAGCTGCTTTGCTATTATTTGAAATACAAGCTGACAAGAGGATGGAATAATGGCAGTCTAATTATTTTAGCGGGAAGGAAACATGGCGAATGGAGCTCAACAACGCTAATCTTTTAGCGAACACACAAAAACATTCCGGAGTGCTGCTAAAACAAATTGTCCTCACAGGAAATATAGTCGTCTCTCACAATGTCGTGGTTCAGTTATTGCAAGTTTGGTGCTTTGTGGATTGTACAGAACAGTTAAGCAACTGCATCTTTTCATGAACGTAAACGGCATTACCTAATTGAATATAGCCTAAAACTGCTAGTTGGAACAAATTATAATTCCAATCAGGTGCTCAAACATACAAAATAATATTAGATGAAACCACTAAGATAAAAAATAGAACAATTCATGAAAACATACACGAATGAAAAAATATTAGACGAAGAATTCAAACAAACAAAACATCTTTAAGCAACTTGCTGCTTGTTTGCTTTTATCAATTTTACAAGACAGTCAATGAATGATATTTTCCCTACATTGTCCTTGCCAAGAGCCACAAATGCATACACATTGTGCTTTGGCCCGAGAAAGGGGTGCACGTTTTAATCAGCGGGAGGTTTTCGAGCCCCCCAAATAAAGGCCACATCTGATTGCCCGAGTCAATCTCTTCCTGAACAAAAGACGAAGCGAGCAGCCTTTGATGCCGTCGAGGACAATGAAAGGCAAGCAATCAATCCCCTAATTGGGTTTTTGCACTACTGCAGCGCGGTAAAAGGAGAACGTCAATTTCTCAACGAAACGGTGAGATGGTAAATGGGCTGCTTTTATTGAGCGCCTCACACCGCTTCCTCATTCACTGACTAATGACATGCCATCGGAGGAACTGGGGGTTCAGTGTCTTGCTCAATGACACTTCGGCGTGGTCACAATGGCTGGGAATTGAAGCCCCAACCTCCGTATCCTTTGGGGGTGTATCTCTATCCTTTCATTTTTTTCTGGCTTGGGGAAGTCTCCAACTGTTTCGGTCTGGCCGTGCGGTGCACAACTGTCAGGCCAGCAGGCGGGAGGGGGGTATTGAAGCCGCCATTTGCATGACATAATTTCATGTATTATTCAGCCGTTTGGAGGTGGGCGTGGAGGACGTTCCTTCCAGGCAGCACAGAGCCGTCACGAGGTGTCCAATTAGTGCAATCATGAGCCGCATAGCATGGCTGCTCTCAGCAACAGAACACCCTTCCTATTAGTGGGCACGCGTGTGTGTGCGTGTGCGCGGACAAAGCTCATAAAGTCAACGCACAGGCTGAAAGGGAAATAAAGCGCCTGGCATCTAATCAGAGTGTTTCATGAAGCCAGATAATGGCCATTTCATGTGTGCGCCATTTCATTAGCATAGATAATAACTATTTAGATGAGGGATGGTTGGTTGCCGTGGCAACCCAGATTCCGGCAAACAAAAGAGTTGACCAGAGGACGCAAAAGGAAAGATAAGAACAACGTCGCAAGCGTAGCACACCTGTCACACGAGATTGACAACAAAGTCTTTGTTCATAAAAAGCTGCTTGGTCGCTCAGTTGAGCAAATCACAACGTCGTTGTGTCTCTGAGGTCACGGAAGCTTATTGGCCACACACGGATGAAATGAAAGAGAATTGCCGTCCAGATGGGCGTCCACATTCTGTGCACGGTGGTCCACTTCAGCAGGAATGCGGCGCCGCTATCGGATCTTTGCCACACGGGGAATCCGACCTCCCGTTTGGCTTTCAGTGGGCCTCGTCTCTACACCTTGTTTTAATGCATTCCTCGCTGGCAAGTTTTGGATTGGTGTTCAAATTTTCAGGCAAGCCGCCACGGCGGTTATTCCCCCGCGCACAGTGGCAGACTCTTGTCTCGGCCGTGGGTAACTGGAGCCCCTCTCGGGGTGGCCCATCTGGCGGACGCCCCGGCTGTGGCGCCACCGTCCGGCTGTGCTCCCTGTCAACTAACAAACCGCAAGCCTCGGCCTTGACCCACGGGCCCGAACTCTAACTATTTTAGATCATCGGCTGAACAGAACCTGATAGAGCGAGGGAACAACAGCCCACAGCCACTGCACTTCAAGAAGCTTATCAACAATGACCTCTATGGTGTTTTTGGTCTTATACGCGCCAAAGTGGACAGTTTTCTTTTCAACGAGGCTTCTAGAAATTGATCCCCATGCATGTCATCAGGGGGATGCATGTGTTTAAAAAGACAAAAGGGGGTCGAGAGGGGGCAGACTGCGGGTTAAGTAATAGCAAAGGAGCATAGCGCAAGCAGGCAGGCCTTAATTCCCCATCGACCTCGGCTTGTTGCCGGCGTGCTTCTGGCGACCCCGACACCCGTCTGGGTCCCGATTTGAGGGTGTGCAGATGGAGCAACCGTTAAGAGACGAACTTGCATCGTCCCTCGAGTGGGGTGGGTTAAGAGGTCAGGGATCAGAGAACCCCCCCTGCCCATCTGACTCCACACCAAGCGCCCCGTGTGTCTGGGGACATCCACGCAAAGATGACACATTATGCAGTTTATGCTATTAAAGCAGGACGGGGGGGCGAGGTGAGTGTGAGCGGGGGGGGGGGGGGGGACTTTTATTTAGCTGGCACGCACATACACAGAGGTCTTCATGAAAAAGCATTTTGCTAATTTTTTCATTCAAGTTGGATGAAGGGCAAGATGCTATTCCTTCTTTTCCTGCGCCATCCTTTCATCTCTTGTCTGTTGTGTTTCCTTGTCTTCTCCTCCATAGCTTAATTACATTGACACCCCCCCCTCCCAATTCCCATCACACACAGTGAGCATGAAGTCTGTATCAGGTTTAATGCATATTAATGAGGGGCCTGCCGTGGAGAGGTGGAAACAATGAGATACAAAGGGAGGTGTGAGGGTGAGGCAGAACAAGTGCGGGGGCGTGGGGGGGTATTACCTCTTCACATTCACTCACTAGAAAGTCATCATATTATGTTTCGGGCGAATGTGTTATTAGTTGTCAATGAAAAATAAACACTGCAGGACTGTATAATAATACATATTTGGGGGAGGGCAAACACGTGCCCACCCACTCTGCTGTAGCGATGCCCCTGTTGGTACTTCTGCGTGATCATCAACTTGAAGCAAAACCACGCCCCCTTGTCGCTGCTCATGAGGAGCGCCACCAAACCGCGCCTGCACGCTGACTGTCCAGCACAGTGGAACCAGAGACTGCAGCAGCAGAAACGAAAAGAACAAAGTAGAAGAGGAGAACCTCCACCGCCCATGCTGACACTTTAGCCCGCGGGATGGATTTGGTGGAGCGCCGCTACTTGTCTCCCTACGACTACACTTTTAATTTCTGGAACGACTACCTGGGTTTGTCCACCCTCGTGGCCCCGAACCGGATCCGGGCCCCTGCGAGTAACGGCCCCAACTCCATAACGGAGTCGCTCAAAGCAACGCTGGGCTTGGACGACTCGCCGTGCGAGCTTCAGGAGCGCTTCTGGCCGCTCCACCGGCCGCCGCTCGGCGACCTCAGGCTGGCCGGGGTCAGAGACGACGCGGCCAGCTCCGCGAGGAGCGGCTTCACTGAGGGTCCGGCGCGAGGACGCAAGCAGGCGCCGCGCGGCAAGGCCGAGCACCGGGTGTGCGTGTTCTGCCGGAACAACGGCGCTCCGGAGGAGGTGTACGGCACGCACATTCTGAAGACGGCCGACGGCCGGGTGTTGTGCCCCATTTTGCGGGCGTACACTTGCCCGCTGTGCAGCGCCAACGGGGACAACGCGCACACCATCAAGTACTGTCCGCTCTCCGCCAGGGAGCCGCCCGGGGGCCACAGGATGATAGTGCTCCCGACCAAAGCAAGCAGAGCGCCCGGCAATAGACTCAAACTCTTCTCCTGAAAACGTCCAAGGAGGAAAACATTCATCGTTGTTTACGTATTTCTCTCACTTCTTCTTTGACCAAAATTATCTTTTGTTCGGATTTGATCCAAATTGCACATTTAGACTGAATTTAAATGGAATCCTGAGTCCACATTTAGAGCGATTCCAAGTGTTACATATAAGAAGCAAGATGTAATTATCACCAAACTACCCATTTATATATTTGTCCAATATATTTCTCCAATGAAGCGTTCTGTTATATGTTTCATCCAATTTGAACAAAATACGTCAAGTGTGTTATATGTGTATATTTTCATGTCAAGTTTAATCCAGACTCGATCCACTTGGCACATTTGGACCAAGTGAAACTTGTTCTGATGGTTTAAAGAGGTAAATTGATAGCATATAGTGAAAGCTTATACGATCTAACGCTAAACCAGGTTTAATCTGGTTGTCTACATTTTGGAGTTATGCTAAATGTGAATTTGTCTATATGGTTTATGAGAAACGAATCTCAAAATAATAATTCTGTCAAATATTTTACTCCAGCTCTATATTCTGATTTTTATACTGATGCAAGACCTGGTCACATATGCAGATTTTTCTATACAGCATTTTGACTTTTGCATCATGGAATTTAAAAAAGACAGAATGCAGACGTGACCATGCAAGTTGACAGATTTTTTTTGTCTTAAATATGCTCCAGTGTATCTTGTAATTGTCTCAAAAGGTTCTAAAGAGCAACATTCCAAAGTTTCTATATGTTAAAAGCAAATGTTTTGTTGTACTTATTTTTTACTTAAGTGTAGAGCAGGGGGGATTTTCACTGTGCATAAACTCTGAATAAAACAAGATTTGTTTTTGTTGCATATGTTGTGATTAAAAACAATGACGTCACAAATTCAAACATGACAAAACAGCGCAACTATTTTCTCTGCCTCCAATTCACACAAGCGGCGCTGTCTTCACTGCAGCGGTCCGCTATTGGGCGACTGGCTGGTGACGTTACTCGCTTCTGTGAAAAAAAAAAGGGGGGGGGGGGTACTATATATAAAAGTCTGGCTTCTGCAGCATCCCCGAGCTGGCGCAGTGCTCCTGCTGACTCGTCGTGTGCAGGACAAGGGGGACTTCTGCTGAGAACATCCATTTCACTTCCATCAAGAAAAAAACATCACCATGAGCTCCTCTGTCTTCTGCCGTCGACCTTGGGATGATTTTCGAGGTTCCCAGTCGAAATCGTCCCCGTCCTACTCCTCACCTACAACACCCGAGTCTCACGGGAGACCCTCGAGGGTGTCCTTCTCCCCGACCCGAGTCCTCAGCTCTCGTCTGCTTGAGAAGGAGCAGCTGGTGGATCTTAACGATCGCTTCGCAGGCTACATCGAGAAGGTCAGACTCCTGGAGTTCCAGAACCGGGCGCTGCTGGCAGAGCTGGAGGTGTTGCGTGGCCGAAGGGGCCGCCCGTCCCGCTTGCGGGGCGTTTATGAGGAGGCGGTGCGCAGTTTGAGTACCAATATGGAGTCAGAGATCCGAGAGAAAATGAAGATGGAGGCGGAGAGGGACTACCTTAAGGAGGTTCATGAGAGGGTGAGAGAACGCTGCGAGGAAGAAGGCCGGCAGCGGGAGGAGGCCCAGGAGGCTCTGATGCAGGCCCGGGAGGAGGCGGGACGGGCGGCGCTCTCCTACCTTGATGCCCAAACCACCGTGGCGTCTCTTTGCAACGAGATGGCCTTCCTCAAGAAGGTCTGTAGCTGTTTTCGGGTGCTTGGCTTCAGCAGATCCAGAACCTAGGGAGAATGAGTTTCATCCCAGGACATTCCTGGAAAATATAATTTCAAAGCTGTACATGTCATTTGTAAGGTCTTTGCGGAGGAGAAGGTGGAGCTGCGATCACAGCTGGAGGTGGCCAACATCAGCGCGGAGGAGGTGCCGAGGACGGCGGCGAAGCCCCACCTGGGGGAGGCGCTGCGGGACATTCGGGTGCAGTATGAACAGCTGGCCGGCGAAAACATGCAAGCCATGGAGGGCTGGTACAGGAGCAAGTGTGCCTTGGCGGCGGACGTGGCCGGCAGGGAGCATCGGGCTGCGCGGGCCATCCGAGAGGAGACATCCGAGTACCGCAGGATGCTCCTGGCCCGATCCTCCGACATCGAGGCGCTACAGAACGTCGTTGAGGTGCTCAACAAGCAGCTGGGGGAGCTGGAGGAGACTCAGGCCACGGAGGTGGACAAGTACCAGGTCAAGTTTCACACATCATGATCTTGTAGCAGAAGGCAGAAATGAGCTGTACATCGAACAGAATCCGTAGTCCGTCTTTGGTAAATGCATCTGAGCGATTGCTTTTCTGTTCCCAGACGAGGATCAACCAACTGGAGCGAGACATCGACGACGCCAAGCAGGAGATGGTGTTCTTCATGAGAGAGTACCAAGACCTGCTCAATGTCAAGATGGCGCTGGATATCGAAATAGCCGCCTACAGGTGACGCAGTTTCACCCAAACACGCACGTTCTTATTATAGTTGGGTGATTTCTGCAAGACAGTATACCTCTAAAATTTTGATTACCGTATTTTCCGGACTATAAGGCGCACCTAAAAACCTAAAATCTTCTCAAAAACTGACAGTGCGCCTTATAGTCCAGTGCGACGAAATTTCTAAATTCAAACTGGCCCGAAGCATTGTGTCATGAAATCAAGCATAAGTGGCCTGCTGAAGACTATGAATCATGAATAAAAAATACTATGGATCATTATTTTGTGATTATAAAGTCATTTGTTGCATCTGAAGTTGAAATAAAAAAGATAAAATGGAGAATGATTAAAAATCTGACATGATGCATTACTGGTGCGCCTTATAGTCCGGTGCGCCTTATATAAGGATTAAGTTTTAAAATGGGCTATTCATTGAAGGTGTGCCTTATAGTCCGGTGCGCCTTATAGTCCGGAAAATACGGTAAATTAAATAAAATTTGGAAGGGTTAGAATTTTTTTGCAAATTCGCTTTTTGCGGCTCATCAAAACATCTTGAACACAATTTTGTTATTCATTGATTTCCATAAAAAAAGATCATCCAAAACTAAATATTCTTTTGCTTGTAGGAAGCTCCTGGAGGGCGAAGAGCAGCGGCTATCAGTTCCCTTCCTTCCCACCATCCACTAAACACCCAACCGCCATCTTGAAAACACCCCGGCCATGTTTACAAGCCATCAGTCAAATGTCATCCATGTCAAAAGGAAAAATAATGATTCCACCACAAGTCCCCCTTTTTCTCCACACATTCTGACTTCCAAAAACAATATAGAAGCACTCCATGAAGAATTGTTACCCTTAAAGTCCAAGCAAAACACTTTGTACAAACACTTGAGCAAGTCTTTGCAAATAGTGCTTGAACTTTAATAACTGTGTCGGAGTAGTTGGGCCAGTGACCCTAAACCATTATTTTACATCTTCTTCTGCATTTACGCCCAAGTTAAGAGACGGGCAAATGTAAATGCAGAGGAAGCCTAACTGTCGCTGGCGTCTTCTCTCCATTATACAGTCTTTATTGTGAACTGGTAAATATTGCTAAGCTAAGCTCAGATCCAACATGAAACTGAATGAAAGCTAACTGTAACCACAAGTTACAAGTCCAATAAAGAAATAAGAACTGAATTATGACTCAATGTGTTGTTTTTTTTGCAGGGGTGTTCTTTGGTGGTTGTATAAAAATGTGACTAATCAGAATGAAAATGCAACCACCATATAAAGAAAATACACTCAATCAGGAACCAACAATTAAAAATAATCATAATTTAACTGAACAATAATGTTAAGATTAAGTTATGTTAGTGTACTCAGATGCAGTAATCTGTTTGACATTGAGAGGGCGCAAGTGCGCAAAATTAGAGCGTTGAAAGAAACCTTGTGCGTGTGTATATAGTTCGAAATAAAAAGCGGCTAAGAAGAGCCCAAAAGAAAAGCTCCTTTTTGTCTCCAACGCAGTCTTTCTCCGAGTCACACGCAGTACAGCGGCGCGAAGCTCAACGGGTTATGGGCCCAGGAGCAACTCGGAGAAGAGTGTTTTAAGCCGAGAAAAAGTCGCGACGTACTGCGTCTAAATGGCTAACAGAGCATCATGGAGGCTCGAGGAGCAAGCAGGGTAGTGATGTGCATTCCAGTCCTTTTAAATGAACTGAATCATTAGAATCGGTTCACTCACAAGATTCGTTCAAACAAATCGTTCAACGAATCGTCCCCCCCACACAGATACGTTTTTTTTTCGTTTTTTTACTTCAATAACACAAATAACTAAGCAATACACCTCACAATACACCAGACAAAAAGCAATCAAGTAAACACACGGTAATGTCGACAACGGCAACGCACACATTTTTCTCTATATTACAACATCCCGTGGAAACAACCCATATACATCAAACAATACAACTACACCCCCCCCAAAAAAATAATTACACAAAAATGTATATATAATAAGAATAATAATTGGCTTGGGTAATTCACACATTTCTTTCTATAATACAACACCTACACACTGATCCGTTGACAACGGTCTCTCACCCGGTCGTGAACGGAAAGTTGCGTCACTGACTCGTTCGTGAACGGGAAATTACGTCACTGACTCGTAAAGTCAGTAAGGACGTAGTATGGCTTATGGCCATACTATCGTGAAAGTCCCTTCTCCATCTATCGCTCGCTGCTGATTGGTCGTTCGCGAAGATTCACGAGTGAGTGACACACATCATTGCTGCTATGCCAACCGACACACGTTATGCCGACATTGATGTTTTAATTTTGTATTTGTTGGGTTGTAGTTGATGGTGTTATTATACCGAATGTGTTTGTGTTTGAATAAAAGGTTAAAAAAAAAAAACTCGTTATGCCGACATTTGTTATTTTGGGGGTCACCAACTCATAAAACAACGTAAAAGACATATATAAAATATCTCATAATAAAATCAATGATTATCATATAATTATCATATCCTCATTATGACTTAACTTATAATGACTTACCATGGCATTTGTTTATTATCAACATTAAGTTCATTCCCTTTTTCTTTCACTGGCGGACATGGGCTGACATAAATTTATCCAATGAGGATTAAGAGAGTTCAACGGTCTTGCTTCGAATGGCCAACCACGTCAAAGTAAACGGGACAAACCGCGTCCGAGCTACCTAAAGCGGCCACATCACATCCCACAGTCCGCAGCAGCTTCACCCTCACAGTGAATGAGCACGAGGTGAGGCGCACGCTGCGGACCATCAACTCGAGGAAGGCTGCGGGTCCTGACGACGTCACTGGGCGTGTCCTGAAGGACTGCGCAGATCAGCTGGCTGGAGTCTTCACAACGATCTTCAACCAGTCCCTTACCGAGTCCACCGTCCCATCCTGTTTAAAATCCTCCACTATAGTCCCCCTGCCCAAGAAACGCCACATCACCAGCCTTAATGACTACCGGCCAGTCACACTCACCCCGGTGGTGATGAAGTGCTTTGAAAAGCTGGTACGGGGTCACATCACATCACTCCTGCTCAGAGGTTTTGACCCCAACCAGTTTGCCTACAGGGCAAATAGATCCACAGAGGACGCAGTAGCTACAGCCCTCCACGCTGCACTGTCCCACCTGGAGCAGCCGGGAAGCTATGTGCGGATGCTCTTCGTGGACTTAAGCTCTGCTTTTAACACCATCCTCCCCCACAGACTGGTGGACATACTGGGGGGCCTGGGACTTCCACACAATACCTGCAGGTGGATTAAGAGCTTCTTGAAGGGTTGCAGCCAGAGGGTGAGAGTGGGCCGTCGTCATACATCCACACCTCTTAGTCTTGGTACCGGCTCCCCACAGGGCTGCGTACTGAGCCCACTGCTTTACACGCTCTACACACATACATGCACCCCCGCCCACCGCAGCAACACCATCGCGAAGTTTGCGGATGACACCACCGTGGTGGGGCTCATCAAAAAGGGGTATGAGTCTGCCTACAGGGACGAAGTGGTGCAGCTATCGGAGTGGTGCTGAGAGAACAATCTGCTCCTAAACACGGCTAAAACCCAAGAACTGGTCATTGATTTTAGGAGGAAAAATAAAACGGACATTTCACCAGTTATCATCAACAGGGTCTGTGTAGAGAGGGTGTCCTCCTTCCGCTACCTGGGTGTCCACATCGAGGAGTACTTCACCTGGAGCGTGAACACCTCTGAGCTCCTAAAAAAGGCCCAGCAAAGACTCTACTTCCTCAGGGTGCTTAGGAGGTACAGCATTACACAAAGACTGCTGGTGTCCTTCTATCGCTGCTCCATAGAAAGCACTTTAACGTACTGTATATGTGTTTGGTACTCCAGCTGCACTGCAGCTCAGAGGAAAAAGCTCCAAGGAGTCATCAACACAGCACAGAAGATCGTTGGCTGCCCTCTCCCCACACTGGAAGACCTACACAGAACCCGCTGTCTCAAAGAAACACAGAACAATCTGAAGGACACTTCCAACCCTGGCCACTCTCTTTTCGAACTGTTGCCATCAGGCAGACGCTACAGATCAATTAGGTCAAGGACTAGCAGATTTGCCAACAGTTTTTACCCTACAGCGGTAGTCACATTAAATGCCGCTAAAAAGATTATTATGTCTGTGTATGTTCTTCTGTGGGTTTTTAGCTTGTATTTTTTTACCTTTTTATTCTATTTTTATTTTATTTTATGCACTGATCGGTTGGAACTTTTTAAATTTCGTTGTACATGTGTGACAATGACAATAAAGATCTATTCTATATTCTATTCTAATCAGTTTGCTTGCCATCCAAATGAATTACTCATGCAAGTACTGTAATTTCACCACAGCTTCAATCCCTGCATTTGTTCGTCATTTGAGGATTCACAGAAATTTAGCTAACTTCAGATTTCCATGTGGGGTAGCAGAATGCTTTGCCAATTTTTACACACGTGGCGCCAGTCAAGTTCACATGTACCGCTCTCACAAGAAGACAGCTAAACCAGAACTTGAAAGGCAAATTGATGGAGTTGACTTGGCTTGCACTGTTGAAGGTTGTAGCTTTGTGTCCGCAAATTTTTCCACCTTATGTGAACATGTTCATTGGCATATTAAAGATGGCAAAAAAGTGTCAGGCCCCTATACTAACTGCTCAAGGTATTTTCATGTCCGCTCATCCTTTTCCTCACACTTGAGCCGGAAGCACAAAAAGACCTCTAGTTCTCCATGTAGTGGCCATACTTCTACCAGTGCTACAACATTACTAGTAGCACCTGCATGAATAAGTCATCAGACTGCAAACTAGGTCACACTTTTGAGACAATTGTTTATGATGATAATGATAACACACATGATGAAGTGGACACAGAAGATTTTATGAACAATCTGGCCATGTTTTATCTCCGAATGCAGGCTAAAATGCTGCTACCAGCCAGTACAATTCAGACCATAATAGAGGAAATACAAGAGGTCCACAACACTGGTTTGACTCATGTTTTGTCTAGGATGCATAAAGAATTAACAAAGCTGAATGTGTCTGAAAGTGATATTAAGAGGCTCCTTGATGATCTCTCAAAAGATAACCTTCTGAAAATGTGCAATTAAGGAGTGTTTAGAACAGATCAAACCCGTAAAATCTTCATTAAGAGCAGATTTAAGTATGTTGAGCCAGCTAAGACGTACTTAGGCAATGATGCTTAAAGGCAAAGAGAGGTTCTATCAGTATGTGCCTATCAAGGATACAATCAAATCACTCATCAGTCAGAGCTCTGTTAAAGAGCAAGCTAAAGCTGACACAGGAACTACTCCTGATGTTCTTGAAGACGTGAGAGATGGTAATAACGTTAAATATACTTTTTCAAGAATCACCATCTTCATTGTCGATCATCTTGTATCAGGATTCATTTGAAGTTGTGAACCCCCTGGGCTCAGGCAGAAAACACCCCCACAAAATATTGGCGATATACATGACACTTGCAGAGATTGCGCAACACAACCGGTCTACCTTTGATCCAATGCAACTTATGTTGTGCAGAGAGGAGGATGTGTTCTCCACTTTAGTCAGTGACTTAAAACAAATGGAGGAAAGTGGAATTGAATATGGTGATGGGGAGAAGATAAAAGGCTCTGTGATTGCCATTACTGGAGATAATCTGGGGTCACACAGTATTGATGGGTTTACTAAAAACTTCAGTAAAAGCACCCGTTTTTGCCGGTACTGTCATAGAGAGAGGATCTTTCCACACAGATCCCACCAAATCTGGTCCTAAAAGAACCATTGAGAGTTACAAAAAGAGTGTGGCAGTTGAAATATTATCCCGTTTGCCGGCCAGGACTCCCTCCATGTCTGGGTCATGGCATGACCTGTTTGAAGGTGTTGTTCCATTTGATCTTGCAACGTACATTACACACTTGGTGAAAGTGGGAATACACTTCACCTATAATCAACTGAATCAGACTATATCTCAGTTCACATACCTAGGAAGTGATTCAAATACAAGCCATGTGAGGTAAAATCTGATGGAGAGAAGCTGGGAGGGCATGCAGCTCAAAACTGGTGCCTCTTACGTCTCCTTCCTATTCCGGTTGGAGACAGAATCAAAAATCCACTTGATGATGAGGTATGGCAGTTATGCTTAAAGCTCAGAGAAATTGTGAATTTTATTTGTGCACCTAATATCCATACCAACCAAGTGGCATATTTTAAGATTCTCATTGAGGAATGCATCCAGCTTAGAACTGCCACATTCCCAGAAAATACACTAAAAGCCAAGCACCACTATCTTGTCCATTACCCAGAACTCATTCTTCCGTTTGGTCCCCTCATTAGGTTGTGCACATTGCGCCTTCAAAGCAAGCACTCTTATTTTAAGCAATGTGCAAGAAAACTGCATGATTTTAAAAATCTCTGCAGTACCTTAGCAGAAAGACACCAGTTGCTACAAGCAAAAACCCGAACAAGGAGTGGAATACCAATCTGGTCAAGTCCTGCCTTTTCAAGTGTGGAAACCCATGACGTTAAAATACACTTGCCACTGTAAATACAACTGAAATCACAGTATTTAAAATCTATTTTTGTATACAGTTAAACAACTAATACTGTAAACGCAACTGGAATCACAGTATTTAATTGTTATAGTATACAGTTAAAAAATCTAATACTTAAATGCAACTGAAACCACAGTACTTAACTGTTTATAAATACTGTATACAGGCTATGTTGTGTTGCAGCCCATATACTATTACTTATCTATCTATCTATCTATCTATCTATCTATCTATCTATCTATCTATCTATCTATCTATCTATCTATCTATCTATCTATCTATCTATCTATCTATCTATCTATCTATCTATCTATCTATCTATCTATCTATCTATCTATCTATCTATCTATCTATATTACTTCACCTGGCACCAAGACCAGCCAGCCCATAGAAGAATTCAATGCAATAGCATAGTTTAAATTAACGCAATTTTCAGTACGCTATTAAAATGTTGTTGTTTTTTTTGTGCCACTTGTTCTATGTTTAATGTAATAAGCACCATTGTATTTTAGTCCATATCTGACATTTAAGTCCTTATCACTGAATTTTTTTTATTTTCTCATTTTGTTTTTTTTATGTTGTTAATATTTTCAGGGTCCTGTTGCTTTTCTGCTGACACATTCATGTTGAGCATTGACCAAAAGGTTGTCAACGACCACATCACTTCCTTCACCTCTGCCGTTCGCCTGCTGTTGGGAGTTTCTATTGCTTCAACATACACTACCCAGTGGAACTACGATCAACACTAGAGTTTCTCCAAAGGTACAGTTTATTTTTGCTAGACCAATCATTTCTTTGATTTCACCCATTAATTGTTACTTTTTTTTTTTTTCTTATCAAGGTGTTTCTTCTCAATAAATCCTGAGAGAGGCACCAAAGTCGATGGGAATAAAAAAAAAGAAAGTACTCTCTGTCAATCCTAGAGTCCTCACTCTGATTGCAGACCTCGCAGACCATGAGTGGACAGACACACCTTACTAACCCTTTAGGGACAAGTGGTTAAGGTATGAGTGGTTAATGCATGTTCAGGTATACTGGATGTTCAAGTATACATTATGTAATGGTACACTGTACCTATTTTGGTTTTAAAATTGTACCACAAGGTAAATTGAAAGCCAGTGTTAACTTTTCGTTGGAAAATGTCTGGTGGTTTCTAAAGGTACGTGTTTAGCTTCACTGAGAGCGATCAGTGGATTTGTGCTAATAAATCCAGAAATGTCTTTGATGGCACTCGATTACAGTCTTTAAGGTAATTGTTTTGTGAATTCTACAGTTTGTACAATTTCAAACCAATGCTGTTTACAACTTCACAGAAGTGGAATAACTTTCCTATATTTCAAAATGTAAGAAGAACATATTTTTTGTGGCCAATTGGTCGTTCAGGTTTATTGAGTAGAATAAGTGTTGAAAATATTGTAGTCCCATGTAAATCACGCTTATGTGAGTCACTCCTTCAGAGAGTCATAGTGGATTATTTGTCTGCCAGTGGATTATTAAATGCAATTTACAGTTCACTGTAACACAGCCGCTGACTGTTTGCGGAGTTACACATAACAGCCTGACTCAATCTATTGAGTCAATACTCAAGCTGTTATATGGAGTTTTGTAAATAAAGTTTGTACAAAAAAAAACAAAAAAACCCTAGTCATATGCTGTTGAGGCTTTTTGTTATACAGAAGTGGGTATCGTTGCCAGGAAAGGGGTAAATAAGGTTTAACTAAATTTCAATGCGATAAAAACAGCTATGGCCATTTCATCTGGTGTTTCCCGAAGTCTTGGT